>NC_134484.1:487575279-487709555 GCF_040206685.1 Ascaphus truei
TTGGTCAATTAACAGCACATAGTTAAGAGAGGGGGGGGGAAAAAACACCTTTTGATATTCAAACATACCAAAATTATCATTGCTTAAGGCCACTGAGTAAATCTTTTAAACAGGACTTGCACATCAAGGGACATACCAAAATTATCACTGCTTAAGGCCACTGAGTAAATATTTTAAACAGGACTTGCACATCAAGGGACATACCTGTGAAGAGAATGCAATTAGATCCATGTCATATCAGTTGAGGCCATTTGTCTTGCATGAAGAAAGTAAGTACATTAACTATAGTCTAACTATATTTATCACTTAAAATGATCACTTTAAATGCATCACTCTTAAGATGCCAATGCTTCTAGATACATAGGGGCCTATGCAGAGAGCAGCGCTATTTCGAAATTCGCCATTTTTTGGAGAAAATCGCGCAGAAAACAGCCGAAAATGGCGAGTTACGAAAAACGCGCCAATTTTTCTTTTCTATTTCTAAAACTCGCCTCGCGGCTGGCGAGAACCTCCATCTCGCCAGTTTTAAAAATATCCTAATGCAGAGAGGCGCGAACGGCATCTAGCGGCTGTTCGCGCCAATAAAATGGCGCGATTGTCTCCGTTTTGCCTCGCCAGAAAAAATTGGCAAGAAGCGGCCGCTCGCGGCCATTGCAAAGGGAAAAAAAAGTCGCAATTTTTTTTTACACATTTCTGAAGCGCGCATCTCGCCAATTTAAACTCGCCACACGCATCCATGTTAAACATAGCAGAATTCGCACATTTCTGCATATGGAGAATAAAACTCTCCAAAAAAGCTACTTTTTAATAAATTCGCCAATTTTAAAATTCGCTGCTCTCTGCATAGGCCCCATAATTTGCAACTGTTTTTGCCTTTTTAAAGACGAAACGTGGGCCCTCCTGGTATACTTTCTTCAGTAAGGGGTCTGCAGATAACACATTCCAATGTTTCTTCACAATCTCTTTAATACTATCGGTTTGAACATTAAATTGTGTTATAAAGATTGGACTATTTGAGTCCCATGTATTCTGTTTTGGATTCCTTTGTTTGTTTAAGAGATCATCCCTATTCATATCCATTACTTCAGTAAGTGACCTTTTAAGATTTGATTTTAAGTACCCCCTATCCTCAAATCTTTTTAAGAGTTCTTCTGATTGAATCAGAAAGTCCTCCTCATTGGAACATATCCTTTTTAGCCGTATTAGTTGTCCTTTAGGTATTGAATTTAAGAGGGGTTTTGGATGGCAGCTGTCAAATCTTAGATATGTGTTACGTGAATTTTCTTTTCTATAGACATTTGAACCAATTTTCATATGCATATCAATAAATAAATATAGATCAAGATATTGAATATGATGAAAATCATAAGTGTAAGTGAATTTCAAATTAAAATCATTGTGATTAAGGTGATTAATAAATAATAAAAGTGACTCCTCCCCTCCATTCCAAATAAATATTAAATCATCCAAGAAACGCCTGTAAAAAGTGATGAAGTGTCGATAAGGGTTGTTATCTCCAAATATGTGGACCGACTCCCACCAACCTAAAAATAGGTTGGCATATGATGGAGCAAAGCTGGTACCCATTGCGGTTCCACATATTTGGAGATAAAAAGTGTCATCAAACAAAAAATAATTATGTGTTAATAAAAAGTGTATACAATCCAAAATAAAAGCTCTTTGTGTAAGTGATAAGGTGGAGTGCTCCAAATAAGTGTTGACAGCTGCCATACCATGTTGATGAGTTATAATGGTATACAAGGAGGTCACATCTAGTGTGACCCAGATGTAACCCCCTTTCCAATCAATACATGTCAATTTATCCAAAAGGTCACCACTGTCTCTGATATGTGAAGGTAAATCATAAACAAATTTCTGCAAATAATAATCCACATATCTAGTGTAACGGTATTTGTGACTTGGCCTGACCCACCCAATCTCACATTGGCCCCTGTGGTCTAACCAGTCCCCCATTACAGTGTGTAGTGTCTGGTGGTGCACCTGTTGGCAACAGGACTCCTGAGTCTCCCGCATGATGGTGTATGGGGAGGACCCGTCCAGACAGGCAGCTGAGGTAGTGTGCTTGAGTCCTACCTAGGTCCAGTGCAGCGCCTCCACCTCATCAGGGTCCCTTCGGTCACTTGGGGATGGTCCTGGCGAGGAACTCCTCTGTGGTGCTCCTCTCTGTACAATCACTCCACACATGTACACGAGAGGGTTTGTAATTAAGTGCATCTTTATTGTACGGTGGGCCATGCTGCCCTCCACAATGGGTGTAATTAGCCCTCCATTGATGACCGTACTTCCCTTTGAAAGGTATTGTCTCCTTAATTAGGGATTCCCTATCCCAGCCGGGATGTCTCTACTCTGTGCCAGGTCCCTGGACACAGACTCCTGCTTCAGCTACTAGAACATAACTGAACTTGTACTTGAACTAGAACTCACTAGAACTCCTCAGAACTCTCATCAGACTAGAACTAACTTTTAGACACAGTGCTGTGCCTTATGTACACTCTGGGGGCTGACACAACTCTGACATCACCAACCAGGGAGTCAGAGTCTGTGACCACTCCCATCCATACATAGGGCACCTCACCAGGGTGTGAGGGAAAACCTCCATAATTACTGCTGGCATGCCCACAACTTACCAGGCCTTACTGTCAGCAGGAGAGATGACTGTAGCCATTTTACATGACCGCTACAATAGAGACACCATCTCCCAAAGATCCAATACTAGCAACTATTGGTCTCCCAGGAGGGCAGACCAAAGTTTTATGGGTCTTTGGGAGATGGTGAAACACTGGAATAATGGGATGTGTCTCAAAAAGGAATTCACACTCTTTAGAATCAAGAACTCCCAAAAGGGAGCCCTCTTCTATGAGTGACCTGAGTTGTTTTAGGAACATTGGTGTTGGGTCACCACGTACTACAGAGTATGATGAACCATCTGATAATTGACGAATAGCTTCCTCCCTGTATTGTGTTCTACTCTGCACCACGATGGCTCCCCCTTTATCTACACTTTTAACAATCAAATCTTTATTATTTTGCAATTTGTGCAGAGCCTCTTTTTCAATCTTGCTGAGATTGTTAATCCTGTTCTGCAGAGGAGACAATTGAAAAGTGTATCCTCTAGAGAGAAGGATCAAGTCCCTCTCAACAAGTTTCTCGAAAGTCATGAGGTAGTGTCCCTTCATATGTTTGGGGAAAAATACTGATTTCTTCTTAAAACCCGACTGTTGTCTACCTAGAACATTAGAAAGATCAATTGTATCAGTCATATCATTAACATTCAATAAACTGTTCATGTCCTGTAGACAACATTGTTCTTTAAATGTCAGGGCAGGGGGTGATGGGTCTGGGCCTAAAGATAATTCTGCAAGCTCCCCCATACCCAAGGGAGTATGTACTCCCTGGGTAATAGGACCGCCCGCATCCTCACCTCCATCCCTCCCATCATCACCAATCCTATCCCCGCCATCAAAGAATCTTTTGAGGGTTAATTTTCGAACATATTTATTCAAATCAATTATAACATCAAATAGTTTGAACTTCGAGGAAGGTGCATATTTCAGTCCCTTGTCTAATACAGAGAGTTCTGCTTGCGACAATGGAATGTTAGTTAAATTAATCACCCCTGTATTTTCAATCAAGAGTTCTTTTTCCTCTTTGATGGATTTTTCTTGCTTTCTTTTCTTTCCTCTTCGTGTGTGTTTGTGCGCTCCCGGTTTTTTGAAGAACCAAAATATGTTTTAGGTTGAATTTCCTTACTCCTACTGTTGTTTTCCTGAAAGGTATGTCCTGAATTGGTAGGATCCCCTCTGGTCTCTCTAGTTTCCCTCTGCGGTCTGGGATTTGCTTGATCTGTATGTGAGTTAGTTGTATGGGCAAATGTGTCGTTATCTGAAAAATCAGATTCCCCACTTGTTTGTGAAAAGGAAATATTTTTCTTGAGAATAGACTTTTGTTTATCCACATAATTCTTTTTAGGTGTAGAAGAATTATACCTTTTTGTGGGTGCAGTTCTCTGCCACACATAGACTTGATTACGTAAATAGTCTTGCTTGTCTCTCTCAAATTTTGTTTGTTTTTTTAACATGATTTCCTTCTCCATAACTTCAATATTCTTAGATAGTTTCTCGTCTAGATCATTAAATCCCTCCATTTCAATGAATTGACGTAAATCCTTTTGCAATGTCTGTATATCTTTATCTAATTGTATCTTTTCCTTTGTTTTAAGTTGTATAATCAAGTCCATAAGTGCAAATGAACAACAATTGAGGGCGTCTTTCCAATCATTCTCAAAGTCAACATTAATAAACCCAAAAGTGGGAGTTTTCTTAATTCATAATCCTTTTGGGATCCTTTTTGTTCTTATATAGTTTTGTAACGTTATAATGTCCCACCATGTGCGTACTTTTAATGATAATAGTCTTTCCAACTTTGTAAATTGTATCTTTAGGTCAGACAAATCCTCACAAATAGATTCCACCGTATTATCAAATACTTGCTCTGCTTTCTTTGCTCTCTTGGAGTTATCTGAGCAGCAAAATGCATATTGTGTGAAAGTCTAATTTTCTTGATCAATATCATCCTCAAAATCTGTATTGTTCTGATCCATAATAAAACCAAATAAAAAATACACAAAAAGTCCAAAAAATTATGTTCATATATGTGTATAACATATAGGGTATACCACACTCTCTTAAGCAATAACTTTAAAAATGATAAGCTCAATGTGACTTAAACCCATATCTTAAATAAAAGAATTAATATCTAATAATATGTACTGTAAATCCATGAATTATCATTATATACAAATCCATAATCTTTATGTATATCTATTCTATTTTCATCTAATTTCATTTCTTATATTTGATATTTTGATTGTATAATGATGAAAATATATTAATAAGTGCTATTGTATAAATTGGATAACTATGTCAATATGTTTACACCTATAGATATTCATCCTCAATTCTGTATATTGGTAAAGAATATGATCTGAAATATGTGAACCGCATACCCATATCTTATTGAGAATATGATTAACTTACATATATGTATATAGAATTTACTGTTTGAACAAATTTGTATACAGCTTATTTTTGGTCATCACCCTTTGATGAATTGAATGAATTGATTAATAAATCTTGTTATATATATATATATATATTGTTCAATAGAACCTTCTGAGATATATATGGGTATGAGAGCTCATATGTTTACAATCAAATGATTTTAAATTGTCAAGTTTAATGTTTTTTTCTCTAATAAACCTTGTTTTTTAATTGATTTTATTTAAATATTCTATGTTTATAATTATAGTAATTGTATACATTATGTTTTAGTAGATTAATAAAGTTATTTTAGTTTGTGTTAGGTTTGTTCAGTTTAGGATGTTAATAAAGTTTGTTTTGTCTTAGACGCGCTGACGTCATCGCTATACCCAGCGCAGGGCGCAGTACTCGTGACGCGTTCTGGAGACATGGCGCGTCGCGTGTGACGCGACTGAGCGACGGGTTGGCGGGACGATTGGCGGGAAAAAGACACTATATTAGGTAGGAGGGGTTATCAGATCTTTGTACACCTTGATAAAGAGCGGAAGCTCGAAACATGTCGGTGGGGGCCTGAGGGCTCATTTTTTTCTTGTTCACCATGCTCTGACCCAATAAACCTCTATCTTTGGGACACACTCTCTAGCAATTTATTTTTATGTAGTAGTGCTCTAACTCTCCTTCGTGGAAACCTGTCTATTGCTGTGGAGTACCAGATGCACACACCTAAGAAGATTCTATCCCTGGAGGACCACCTGCTACAAGTGAGTTATTTCACTCAATCTTGCACCATATGTTCCTATTCAATGTTTTGGCTGGACACTAGCTAGTGGGAGTATTTACCGATTCTGAGGTGATACTCTTCCAGTTTATTGATACCTAGTGGAATGAGGTGTATACCATTATTATCATAGGATACTTCTAGGATACAACGTATAGCAATCAAGAATTTGAAGTTTCTGGGTCTATGTTTTAGAGCACCACACAGTCTTTTTTCCTTTGTGTGGAGGGGGGGACAGTGTGTGTGTGTGTGGGGGGGGCAGTGTGTGTGTGTGGGGGGGCAGTGTGTGTGTGTGGGGGGGCAGTGTGTGTGGGGGGGGGGCAGTGTGTGTGGGGGGAGGCAGTGTGTGTGGGGGGAGGCAGTGTGTGTGGGGGGGGGCAGTGTGTGTGGGGGGGGGGCAGTGTGTGTGGGGGGGGGGCAGTGTGTGTGGGGGGGGGGCAGTGTGTGTGGGGGGGGGGCAGTGTGTGTGGGGGGGGGGCAGTGTGTGTGGGGGGGGGGCAGTGTGTGTGGGGGGGGGCAGTGTGTGTGGGGGGGGGCAGTGTGTGTGGGGGGAGGCAGTGTGTGTGGGGGGGGGCAGTGTGTGTGGGGGGGGCAGTGTGTGTGGGGGGGGCAGTGTGTGTGGGGGGGGCAGTGTGTGTGGGGGGGGGCAGTGTGTGTGGGGGGGGGCAGTGTGTGTGGGGGGAGGCAGTGTGTGTGGGGGGAGGCAGTGTGTGTGGGGGGGGGAGGCAGTGTGTGTGGGGGGGGGAGGCAGTGTGTGTGGGGGGGGGAGGCAGTGTGTGTGGGGGGGGGAGGCAGTGTGTGTGGGGGGGGGAGGCAGTGTGTGTGGGGGGGGGAGGCAGTGTGTGTGGGGGGGGGAGGCAGTGTGTGTGGGGGGGGAGGCAGTGTGTGTGGGGGGGGGAGGCAGTGTGTGTGGGGGGGGGAGGCAGTGTGTGTGGGGGGGGGAGGCAGTGTGTGTGGGGGGGGGAGGCAGTGTGTGTGGGGGGGGAGGCAGTGTGTGTGGGGGGGGAGGCAGTGTGTGTGGGGGGGGGAGGCAGTGTGTGTGGGGGGGGAGGCAGTGTGTGTGGGGGGGGGAGGCAGTGTGTGTGGGGGGGGGAGGCAGTGTGTGTGGGGGGGGGAGGCAGTGTGTGTGGGGGGGGGAGGCAGTGTGTGTGGGGGGGGGAGGCAGTGTGTGTGGGGGGGGGAGGCAGTGTGTGTGGGGGGGGGAGGCAGTGTGTGTGGGGGGGGGAGGCAGTGTGTGTGGGGGGGGGAGGCAGTGTGTGTGGGGGGGGGAGGCAGTGTGTGTGGGGGGGGGAGGCAGTGTGTGTGGGGGGGGGAGGCAGTGTGTGTGGGGGGGGGAGGCAGTGTGTGTGGGGGGGGGAGGCAGTGTGTGTGGGGGGGGGAGGCAGTGTGTGTGGGGGGGGGAGGCAGTGTGTGTGGGGGGGGGAGGCAGTGTGTGTGGGGGGGGGAGGCAGTGTGTGTGGGGGGGGGAGGCAGTGTGTGTGGGGGGGGGAGGCAGTGTGTGTGGGGGGGGGAGGCAGTGTGTGGGGGGGGGGGGCAGTGTGTGGGGGGGGGGGGGGGCAGTGTGTGGGGGGGGGGGGGCAGTGTGTGGGGGGGGGGCAGTGTGTGGGGGGGGGGGGGCAGTGTGTGGGGGGGGGGGGGCAGTGTGTGGGGGGGGGGGCAGTGTGTGGGGGGGGGGCAGTGTGTGGGGGGGGGGGGCAGTGTGTGGGGGGGGCAGTGTGTGGGGGGGGGGGGCAGTGTGTGGGGGGGGGGGGGGGCAGTGTGTGGGGGGGGGGCAGTGTGTGGGGGGGGGGGGCAGTGTGTGGGGGGGGGGGGGGCAGTGTGTGGGGGGGGGGCAGTGTGTGTGGGGGGGGGGGGCAGTGTGTGTGTGGGGGGGGGGGCAGTGTGTGTGGGGGGGGGGGGGCAGTGTGTGTGGGGGGGGGGGGGCAGTGTGTGTGGGGGGGGGGGGGGGCAGTGTGTGTGGGGGGGGGGGGGGCAGTGTGTGTGGGGGGGGGGGGCAGTGTGTGTGTGGGGGGGGGCAGTGTGTGTGTGGGGGGGGGGCAGTGTGTGTGTGGGGGGGGGGCAGTGTGTGTGTGGGGGGGGGGCAGTGTGTGTGTGGGGGGGGGGCAGTGTGTGGGGGGGGGGCAGTGTGTGGGGGGGGGGGGGCAGTGTGTGTGGGGGGGGGGGCAGTGTGTGTGGGGGGGGGGCAGTGTGTGTGGGGGGGGGGGGCAGTGTGTGTGGGGGGGGGGGGCAGTGTGTGTGGGGGGGGGGGGGCAGTGTGTGTGGGGGGGGGGGGGCAGTGTGTGTGGGGGGGGGGGGGCAGTGTGTGTGGGGGGGGGGGGGCAGTGTGTGTGGGGGGGGGGGGCAGTGTGTGTGGGGGGGGGGGCAGTGTGTGTGGGGGGGGGGGCAGTGTGTGTGTGGGGGGGGGGGCAGTGTGTGTGTGGGGGGGGGGCAGTGTGTGTGGGGGGGGGGCAGTGTGTGTGGGGGGGGGGCAGTGTGTGTGGGGGGGGGGCAGTGTGTGTGGGGGGGGGGCAGTGTGTGTGGGGGGGGGGCAGTGTGTGTGGGGGGGGGGCAGTGTGTGTGGGGGGGGGGCAGTGTGTGTGTGTGGGGGGGGGGCAGTGTGTGTGGGGGGGGGGCAGTGTGTGTGTGTGTGTGGGGGGGGGGGGGGACAGTGTGTGTGTGTGGGGGGGACACACAGTGTGTGTGTTTGGGGGGGGACAGTGTGTGTGGGGAGGGGGACAGTGTGTGTGTGGGGGGGGGACAGTGTGTGGAGGGCAGTGTGTGTGTGTGGGGGGGGGCAGTGTGTGTGTGTGGGGGAGCAGTGTGTTTGTGTGGGGGGCAGTGTGTGTGTGTGGGGGGGGAACAGTGTGTGTGTAGAACACTGTAGGGGGGGGACGAAGCTGCGCAGGGGAGGGGGAACACAAACAGAGAGGGGGGAGTGGAGAAACAGACAGGGGGAGTGGGAAATTGTACTCCCGGGCAATGCCGGGTCTCTCAGCTAGTAACCAATATAGGGAAATAATAAGTATATAATAATACAAAACCGTAATAGGTGAATAGATTAACGTCTGCAACTGTATCAATAGAGTGGCTCACACCCTCTGCACTAGGAAACGAAAACACAAGAAAACAGCGCAAAAATGCACATAGTGAAGTACATAAAAAATGTGTTTTATCAATAAAAATGTAAGTATTCTGCGTACATCAGATAAGTAGGGTAAAAGGATTGACTGTGATAAACACAGACTTTACCAGTCAGCAGGTAAGTACACGACAGGAAATCATCTCATAACGGTGGTATCGGGGTCGTCACGACTTGTCTGTTGTGGTGGCCTCTCTCACTAGTGGCACCAAAGATCCGTCTCGGAGATGGCGTCCCTTCTTTCAAGATGGTGTCGTTCCGGTCAGATGAATACCAGGAAGCAGAGGATTAGAAGTCCTTGTGGTGTACAAGTCCCATCCAGTGGTGACTAGTTCGAAATGTCCATATGTACTGATTGTCCGTATATTACAGAGCAATAGGGTAGAAACTATGCATGTAGTGGACCAGTCAATGATGTCACTGTTAAGTCGCGCAAGCTCCTCCACGGGGCGTCGCGTATACAGAGCGTCAGACTCGATACCGGAACACACTGAGCTCTACAGAGGGATCACAGGCTAGGAAAATATTTAAAAAGTGGCAGTCTGGAGACTTCCGGTGACGTCACCACGGATGGCTGGACTAGGTGAAGAGCTCCCGACACCCTCAGAAGAAAAGAGTAGTATACACATCCCCCCCCACACCAAATCGCCTGATTCAGCCCCCATACCCGCACTCAGCACGGGCGAGATGGCGACCAAATCAAAAAAAGAGCCAAAACACTGTGGCGAAGTTCTTTACCCCCCGCACCGCGCCGGGCAGAGTTGGAGCTGAATCCTGACTCCCAAGATGGCGCCGAGGAGCCGGAGCACACGGTGCTTGGCGAGTTCCAGGAGCAACTTGACTCAGACCCCCCAGTCCTTAATAAAGAGTTTTTTTGATTCCCCTGATCCTCAAAATGAGGAAAGAGGGGTGCAGGAGGACACAGAGAAGGCCCTGCAAAAATATTATAGCGGACCTAGGAGCCCTCTCCGGAAGAACTGACGAGCTGGAGGCCAAAATCGAAGGGACCATCACCTCCCAGTCTGAAACCCACGAGAAAGTTGCAAGATGCGGCGACGCAATCAGAGACCTCCAGAACGCACTGCAGGACCTCGAAAAACCGCGAAAGGAGGCAGAACACCCGCCTAAGAAGTATACCAGAGGCAGTCTCCCACGCGGACCTACAGGCCTTCCTCCGCAGAGTTTTCTTCCAGCTGGTACCAGGCCTCTCTGAGCATGAGCTCCTTATGGATAGAGCCCACCGCGCCCTGGGCCCAAAAACCAACCGACCCCAACCTGCCACAGGGACGTAGTGGTAAGGCTACATGCATACTCCACCAAGGAACTGTAAGGAATCCGCTCCTCGGTTTACTGTTTGCCTTACCTTGCAGACGTGTGCAGTCCCTGGAACACTTCCCCTGATATTTACTGCAGCCTGGATTCACTCACCAAAGCAATACTGCCACACGCTCCTTCTGCTATTGGTTCACTGACCTTTAAGTACTTCTTTCCCACAATGCTCCCTGCCGAGCATAGTCCTTTCTGGATGTCACTAACTGTTCTGCCACAAGCCCCTGGCTTTGTTATCCTGGTTTCCTAAGGCCGGCTGCTATTGTCATGCAGCGGTCTACTCCTGTCTCCTGTGCTGAAGCTGAGTACTCTCCTGGTTGTCTTCAGCTCCAGGTTTCCTAAGGCCGGCTGCTATTGTCATGCAGCGGTCTGTTCCAGTCTCCTGTGCTAAAGCTGAGTACTCTCCTTGTTGACTTCAGCTCCTTGTTTTCTGAGACCGTCTGCTATTGTCACGCAGTGGTCTGTTCCCTGTCTCCTGTGCTGAAGTGGAGGTTTCCCCAGTGTTTCTTCAGCTTCCTGGTTCCTGGGGCCTGCTGCTCATTCTCTATTGCAGAGGCCGTGTCCTGGTTCCTGCGCTGAAACGGAGGATTCCTCAGCCCGCTCAGGACACTTGCGCTGAAGCACTGGTTTACCAGTGCAGCTAGGCGGTGTTCTACTCTGGTCTGCCTATCACCTCCTGAGACCAGTACCATGGGCCATGGTCGCCGCACGCGCAGAGGCCACTCCCGCGCTCCCTAAGCTGAAGCGGGGCACTCCTGACTACTTGTTTGCCGAACTCCTGCTTGAACAATGTTAATCCTGATGTCTCCGATCCTGACCCTGGCTTGTCCACTGGCGATGCTGTCTTCTCCACTCCTGATCCTGCTACGTACGACTACGAACTGCGCAATCCGGATCAGCCTGCGCGGTCTAAGGTTGGTGCTTTTACAACCCCACCTCAGCCACGCGGTCCGACCCAGGTTTGTGGCGAGCACAAGCGTGACAGGAACGAATAATGAATGCCGCCAGGGGCCTACGCAGCATACAAGTGGACAACCACAGACATTCAACTATTTAATGACCTGTCCAGGACCACAATGATAAAGAGACGGGAGATGAAGCCCCTCACCAATTACCTCCACAATCAAGGAGTCAAATATCGCTGGGGGTTCCCTTTCAAGCTAGTGGTGCTCCGCAAAGGGCGCCACTTCACAATCTCGGCTCCGGAGGATGCGAGAGACTTCCTCAAAGCCCTAGGGATCCCCCCCACCCACACAGCGACAACCGCCCCCCCCCCCCCCCCCGTCCAGTGGCAGGGTCAGAGCCTACAGGACACCCCTCGAGCATCGGAGAGGCTGGCCAGCCAAAAATCGCGATGATGGAACTGACCGATCCATTGGAGAACCATGCATCCACGGCGGGATGAAAACCAACCACGCACCCTAAGGTCCCAGGCCTACACGGACTTCCTCTAACCCCTCTCCCCTTACCTGCAATGTCGACTCCCCAGGAACTGCGACTGCACCCATCCAGACTTCTACTATCCGGCAGCAAGGACCGCAGCAACTAAGCCCTGGGATACACCAAAGATGGCCGCATGGAAGCTCCGCGTCCCCAGGACCTCCAAGAATGCTCAACAGCACCGCGGCGACCTGCCTCCTGCTGTTGCCCTCCCTTCCCCCCCCACCCCCCACTTCCACCCTCTCCCCCTTCCCTCTCCCCCCGCCCCACCCCCACCCTTCCAAGAAGCCTCGCTACTCACCCACCAGGATCCAGCAACGTGAAGAGACCCCCTCCGTCCCCCGCAGACAAGCACCCGAACCAAGGCCATCAACCGTCCGCCTTCGACCTCCTCCCCGGCGCGGATCCCGCCTCAAGACCTGGGTTGTCTACTTGCAGCCTGTTTTGCCCGAGAGGTGGAGCCGGGCCTGTCCTGGGACTGCCTGTCGCTTCGCCCGAACTCTGTCTGAGCAGGCCTGAAGTGCCTCACCAACTAAGGACACCTACCCTGCTCTCCCCCCTCCCATTCCTGACCCGAGGAGAACAGGTCGTATATATGCGTCTCGATCCCCCAAACGCACCCCCCACCCACCACTCCTTTCCCCCTGCACTATCCTCCCACCCCTGCCAAGACGGAGATGACCATGCCTAAAATGTGCTAGTCTCGCCCTTATTAACTTCGCTGGTACCACCCTACCCTCCCCTGACAGAATCCAACCAGTCGCCCCTACCCCAACCCCCCCCCCATAGCCCTTCACTATATGGGGGGGGGGGGTTGGGGTAGGTCTGCGCCTGTCTCCTGTGCTAAAGCTGAGTACTCTCCTGGTTGTCTTCAGCTCCAGGTTTCCTAAGGCCGGCTGCTATTGTCATGCAGCGGTCTGTTCCAGTCTCCTGTGCTGAAGCTGAGTACTCTCCTTGTTGACTTCAGCTCCTTGTTTCCTGTGACCGGCTGCTATATTCACGCAGCGGTCTGTTCCGGTCTCCTGTGCTGAAGCGGAGGTTTCCCCAGTGTTTCTTCAGCTTCCTGGTTCCTGTGGCCTGCTGCTCATTCTCTATTGCAGAGGCCGTGTTCTGGTTCCTGCGCTAAAACGGGGGATTCCCCAGCCCGCTCAGGACTCTTTGCGTTGAAGCACTGGTTTACCAGTGCAGCTAGGCAGTGTTTCTACTCTGGTCTGCCTATCACCTCCTGAGACCAGTACCATGGGCCATGGTCGCCGCACGCGCAGAGGCTACTCCCGTGCTCCTAAGCTGAAACGGGGCACTCCTGATACCTGTTGCCGAACTCCTGCTTGAACAATGTTAATCCTGATGTCTCCGATCCTGACCCTGGCTTGTCCACTGGCGATGCTGTCTTCTCCACTCCTGATCCTGCTACGTACGACTACGAACTGCGCAATCCGGATCAGCCTGCGCGGTCTAAGGTCGGTGCTTTTACAACCTCACCTCAGCCACGCGGTCCGACCCAGATTTGTGGCGAGCACAAGCGTGACAGGAACGAATAATGAATGCCGCCAGGGGCCTACGCAGCATACAAGTGGACAACACAGACATTCAACTATTTAATGACCTGTCCAGGACCACAATGATAAAGAGACGGGAGATGAAGCCCCTCACCAATTACCTCCACAATCAAGGAGTCAAATATCGCTGGGGGTTCCCTTTCAAGCTAGTGGTGCTCCGCAAAGGGCGCCACTTCACAATCTCAGCTCCGGAGGATGCGAGAGACTTCCTCAAAGCCCTAGGGATCCCCCCACCACACAGCGACAACCGCCCCCCCCCATCCAGTGGCAGGGTCAGAGCCTACAGGACACCCCTCGAGCATCGGAGAGGCTGGCCAGCCAAAAATCACGATGACGGAACTGACCGATCCATTGGAGAACCATGCATCCACGGCGGGATGAAAACCAACCACGCACCCTAAGGTCCCAGGCCTACACGGACTTCCTCTAACCCCTCTCCCCTTACCTGCAATGTCGACTCCCCAGGAACTGCGACTGCAACCCATCCAGACTTCTACCTATCCGCCAGCAAGGACCGCAGCAACTAAGCCCTGGGATACACAAAAGATGGCCGCATGGAAGCTCCGCGTCCCAGGACCTCCAAGAATGCTCAACAGCACCGCGGCGACCTGCCTCCTGCTGTTGCCCTCCCTTCCCCCCTCCCCCCACTTCCACCCTCTCCCCCCGCCCCCACCCCCCACCCTTCCAAGAAGCCTCGCTACTCACCCACCGGGATCCACCAACGTGAAGAGGCCCCCTCCGTCCCCCGCAGACAAGCACCCGAACCAAGGCCATCAACCGTCCGCCTTCGACCTCCTCCCTGGCGCGGATCCCGCCTCAAGACCTGGGTTGTCTACTTGCAGCCTGTTTCGCCCGAGAGGTGGAGCCGGGCCTGTCCTGGGACTGCTGTCGCTCCGCCCGAAACTCTGAGCAGGCCTGAAGTGCCTCACCAACTAAGGACACCTACCCTGCTCTCCCCCCTTCATTCCTGACCCGAGGAGAACAGGTCGTATATATGCGTCTCGATCCCCAAACGCACCCCCCACCCACCCCTCCTTTCCCCCTGCACTATCCCCCCACCCCTGCCAAGACGGAGATGACCATGCCTAAAATGTGCTAGTCTCGCCCTTATTAACTTCGCTGGTACCACCCTCCCCTCCCCTGACAGAATCCAACCAGTCGCCCCTACCCCAATTTCCCCCCATAGCCCCTCACTATATGCTCCCGGGCACCAATAATCTCACATTCAGACATAACCTCTCCCCCTCCCTCGCACCGATCCAAGAAAATGACTCACAAACTCCAGCTAAGTATATGCAATGCAGATCTTCCCTGCCCTAGAGGACTCAGTATGTCCAGATGTCCCTAGACCTGCTGTTCCAATTGAACTGGGACATAAGAGCTCTCTCTCAAACCTACATACGCTGCTGTTATTGCTGTCTGCTCCCCATTAACCCACACCCCCCACCCCCCGTAAAGGCAATGTTACCCGCTCAGGGACCTCGCGCACCCAGAATACCGCTGGTCCTGCGGGTCAGTAAGCTCATGCTTCAGGACCGCTGATAAAGACACTGTATAAGCCCTTGACACTGCCCCCTGGCCTTGTTTCCCCTCTCCCCCCCCCTCTCCCACAGTGAATCTAAGGAAAGATTGGTCTGATCTGTGTATATCCATGCATTGTCGTCCGCTCAGGACCTAGAACACCCAGAATGCTTATGTAACACTGGACCAGCTGGTCAGTTGAAATATGCTTTAGGAGCGATGTCTGAACTCTGTATATGCCTTTGACCTTGCTTTCTGCCATGGTTCCCTCCCCCTCCTCTCCCTCCCTATGCCCCTCCCTCCCTCTGCCCCCTCCCCCCCCTCTATCCTCCCCCCTCCCCATCTATCCCCCCCCCCCCCACAAAGTTCCAAGGAAAAGGCTTACCTGATCTATGAATACCCATGCAATGAAGTCCACTCAGGACCATGAGCTCCCAGAACACATGCGTGTCCCCAGTCCTACTGATCAGTTGAAATATGCCTTTAGAGCACTGTTTAGACACTGTATATGCCTGTGTCTTCTGCCACGGTATTTCCCCCCCTCACCTTCCCTCCCCCTCCCCCCACAATGTTGCAAGGAAAAGGTTTGCCTGAGCTAGGTATATCCATATAATGATGTCCACGTAGGAACAAGAGTTGGCTGTGTTGCACTATATCTTGTTTTTTTCTCGTTTCATGTCTTACTCCATACGCCTGAAGACGCATCTGATTACCCTAAGATTGAGGAATTGCTAAGTCATCACTTTGGGACATAATTCCTTTTGTCTGGAATTAGGCGCCGGTATCTCTTTTGTTTTTACTAATAATTTACAACTTAAATTCACGCACAACTATCACAGACAACACATTTATTATCTTGATCTATGTCTTTATGTGGACCTGAGTCTGGATGTCCATACAGAAATATATCGTAAACCAAACTCACGAAATACATATCTTCACTCTGACAGCTGTCACCCTAAGAGCCTTATAAGAGGCATACCAAAGGGGCAGTTCCTTAGAGCTAAGAGGAACTGCTCCAAAGAGGAGGACTTTACCTCCCAGTTGTTACGCCGGTGCTGCCCGCAGACAAGACCCGTCCCCTGAGCTGAAGGGGGAAGTGGTAATACACGCACCCGCAGCAAAGGGAGCGTGTCTGGAGTGTGGTATAAAGTGTTGCCAGGCCAGGTGTAGTAAGGTAGACAATACTTACCGGTACCGGTTGTAGAGATAGAGTGATGAATGCCTTGCCGAGGTCAGGGAGTGGAGAGTGGAGATAGATCGTAGTCCAAGCCGTGTTCAAGGGGTTACCAGAGTGAGCGTTGTCCAAGGAGTGCCGAGATCGAGAGCCAGAAGGGGGTAGTCGTACAAGCCGCGTCAGAACCTGTGAAAACACTGAGAGAATCCAGAAGTACTTCCATACAGAGACTATGTCGAGCAAAGACTGAGAGCAGAGAGGAGCTAGATAAAGCAGGAAGGTCCAATTAGGAACGGAGGCGGGACAGGAAGAGCTACAGGGAGACACTGCAGATTGGTGCAGGCATAACAGGCCAGGTGAGTCTTGTTGGTAACCTGAGTATGCTCGTGCAGTGTGCGGGGGCGGGAAGAAGAGTATGCAGGGGGACGGGAAGAAGAGTGTGCAGACTGAGCATGCTCCGTAACTCGTGTACGAGCGTGAACCGAGCCAGTGTATGGTGCAGGTGTGCGTGCAGGAGGGCGTGGGCGCGCGCGGCGCTGTACAGAGGAATCGCCGAGGGGAGTGATCCGGCGGCAGGGGCGGGGAGCCGTGGAGGCCGGTAAGGCAGGATTGTTTTGTGTGTCATGGGGCTCCCTGCGGGGAGGGAGTGCTCTGTGTGAGGAGCGTGGAGAACGCCGATTCCTGACACCCTAATGACAATCAAATCCAATTCCTTCAGAATCTACTGGGTTCATTGGATCAATCGGTACTTTCCGCGCTACTGCTTGTCGGACACGCCAACATGGTCCTTTGCCCAGACCAAGACAAATCCACTCTGCCCACGAC
Source organism: Ascaphus truei (assembly GCF_040206685.1). NCBI lineage: Eukaryota > Metazoa > Chordata > Amphibia > Anura > Ascaphidae > Ascaphus > Ascaphus truei. Next base: position 487,592,087 of record NC_134484.1, read on the forward strand.
ACCACACACTGCCAAGACACAGAAAAAGGCCAAAAAGTACAGTGAAATTCTGAGAAACTACTCATTGTCAGATATCTGGAGGGCCCAGCACGTAGGCCAGAGGGACTACATGTTCTTCTCGGCTCCTCATCAGTCTTACTCGCGGATTGACTACTTTCTGGGTACCAATAATGTTCTCCAGGCATCCTCCCACTCCAACATAGGCCCAATTACCTGGTCAGACCACGCCCCTGTCGAACTCACCCTCTCTCTGCCTTTCGTCAAAAGCTCTGTGTACAAGTGGAAACTGAACGACTCCCTTCTTAACGACCCCCAGGTGATCAAAACAATCAAACAAAAACTAAACACTTTTTTTCAAATAAATAGTGGTTCGGTCTCAGCAGCAGCAACGCTCTGGGAAGCGCACAAAGCTACCATCAGGGGAGACCTTATTTCATTAGCCTCCCATAAGAAGAAAATAAAACTCAAAGCGCAAAAAGAACTCACTGAGAAGATCCTGGCCCTAGAACTCCAACATAAGCAGACCCCATCAAAAAAAGTGTTCAGAACCCTAGATAAAGCAAGAACAGAACTTAAAGTACTGCAGCTTGACGAGGTAGAGAGAGCGCTGAAATGGACTAACCAAAAGTTCTACGACAGGGGCAATAAAGCCGATAAACTTCTGGCCTCGAAACTTAGAGGCGTAAAGGCCAAAGCCCAGATCACAAAAATCCGTACCAGGAATGGGCAGCTAACATATAACGAGAAAGAAATAGCGCAGGAATTTGCAGAGTTCTACAAAGAACTTTACAACCTCCACCCCCCCCCCCCCCCGACCAGGACCAGGAAAGTGCCAAAATATCCGCAGAATACCTAACCCAATGCAACCTCCCCACCCTTTCCGCGGAAGAGCTTGAGTTCCTTAATCAAAAACTAACCCAAGAAGAGCTGTCGCAAGCTATTTCTTCTCTCACAATAGCCAAGACACCCGGCCCAGACGGGTTCTCTAATGCATACTATAAAAAATTCACAGCATCCCTCTCCCCTTATCTACTGGACATGTTCAATTCCTTCTTAGAAGGGGAACCAATCCCAGGTTTTCGGCCGCCAACCTGGCTATCATCCACAAGGAAGGAAGAGATCTGCTACAATGCGGTAGCTATAGATCGATCTCCCTACTCAACACAGACCTCAAGCTTTTCAGCAAGATCCTAGCAAACAGGCTGAACGCTATTCTCCCCAGACTGATTCATATAGGCCAGGTGGGCTTTGTGTCAGAAAGACAGGCCTCTGACAACACCCGCAAAATTATTGACATCATAGACCACGTCCACCTCAACAAGTCTCAGGCCATGATCCTAAGCCTTGATGCCCAAAAGGCATTTGACCGAATCAAGTGGTCATTTCTAGACCAAACCATGCTTCGGTTTGGCTTCTCGGGTCCATTCCTCAAGGGGGTACGAGCCCTCTACAGCAACCTGTAGAGGGAGAAAGGGGGTAGCCTGGTATTAAAGGGGTTGCACCTCATATGGCCATCCCCTGACCTCACCAGAGACAAGGGGTTAACTGGACTGCGGTCAAGGGATGTGGTTTGCACCTTGTTATACCTTGAAAATGTATGTTCCCCTGTTCCCATGTTTCACTTTTAATGTTGTTTCCCAAGGCAGGGATAAAATCCGGCAGAGATTCCTTTGCAGACGCCATCTGCTAGGCTAATAGGTCATGAAGGGCAGCCGGCTGATTAGCTTAAGCACGGTGATCAAAAAGTTAACTGCCCTGATTGATTAATACTTAGTCTCTAGACTTTGGGTAAACAATCAACAGACTCTGCCAGTGTAATTGTTACCTGAGGGCGGAGAATCATCAAACTGGAGTGGTTTGTAAGTGTTATGTCTACACCTACAAACAATGCAGATACTTCATTTAGTAAACTGATCGTTGCCTCTGATTTAATTATGGGGCTACCCATATAGTCCCAGTACACATGAGCTAATTAGCTGGAGGGCATGGGTTAGTCTGTGTCTCCACGTTAGGGATTGGATACAGATAATTGTTCACCAATAGTCTGTATTCAATGTGAAGGATAGGGTTGCACAGGTATATAAACTGTGTCAACCCTACAGTTTTTAGTTGTGCTTCTGATTCCACCTGGAATGTCACCGGATTGATGGAGAATTGCTAGCTGATACTTCTCCATTCCCCAACCCTAAGTAAGTGTTACCTTCTTGTCTGTTAATTGTACTATATTGATGTGTTCACCTTATTTAAGGAATAAATTATATTTTATTATATCTAAGCCTCGTTCAGTTCAACCCAGATATTTGGTGTTCATTATATCTTGTCATAAGCTACCGTGACACAACCCCACCACCCTTCTAAAACTCACGGGAGGGCACTCCAATCCAATAACAATCAAAAATGGAACCAGGCAAGGTTGCCCCCTAACCCCCCTACTATTCGCCATATCGATAGAGCCATTGGCAGCCCGGATCAGAGCTGAACCCAGCATAAAGGGCATCCCAATCGCAGATAGGGAGTATAAAATCTCCCTCTTTGCTGATGACGTCATTCTGACCCTAGCCGACCCGCACACCTCCCTTCCCAATCTGCAGAAACTGCTGGACCAATTTAGTCTAGTGTCTGACTATAAAATAAATACGGACAAGTCCGAGGCGCTCAACATCTCTCTCCCAGACCCTACGTGGAAACTCCTACAAACCAACTTTAAATATAAATGGAATAGCTCCCACATTAAATACTTAGATATAAAAATAGCAAGCTCATACAGCTCTTTATATCATGCTAACTACCCCCACCCCCTGTTCCACCAGACCAAAAGATAACTGGAGTCCTGGCACACTCACCAGATTTCCTGGTTCAGAAGAATTGTGTCCGCCAAAATGAACATCCTCCCCCACTTACTTTACTATTTTCAGACCCTCCCAGTCCCAGTTCCACTAGCAGAACTAAGGAATATGCAGGCTCATATCCTCCGCTTCATTTGGAGGCAGCGCAGACTAAGGGTGCCGAAATCGGTGCTGCTGGCTGCCAGGACGAGAGGGGGCTTGGGAGCCCCAGGTGTGGTCAGGTACTACCAGGCAGCACAGCTGAGGCAGGCTGCGGTCTGGAATAATCCCCCAACCTCAAACTGCTGGTTGGCGATAGAAACCCACCACGCGGCCCCCACCCACCTCCCGGCCTTACTATGGTCGCCGGCCTACAAGGGAAGAAGGCCCTTGAGACTTGAGCTTAGGGGGGGTGAAGTGCATGTGGTTTACGTGGATTAAAACTAAAGGGAAACATGGCCTAGCTTCATCCCACTCACAACTCACCCCCATCTTCGGGAATCCGGACTTCCCACCCGGGTGCTCCCGTACCCAATTTGGTCAATTCCAGGACCTAAACATCAGAGTGGTTGCAGATCTGCTGGAAGGGGACGAGGTTCTGTTCTTCCATGAGCTCAAAAACAAACTCTCCTCCCCAGACCTCCCCATCTTTAAATACCTTCCGATAAGGCACTTCCTGAGAGCCCAATCCCCAAATCTCAAATCCCCAGCGTGCACTAGATTTGAAACCATCTGCCTAAAGGGGGAATATCAGAGAGTGCTGACTTAAACATTCCAATCGATCCGGAAGACTGGGAGGATATCTGGGAAGCTGCCACCAAAACCTCAATTTGTTCTATGACAAAAGAAAATATATATAAAATCTTATTTCAATGGTACCTAACCCCGAGTAGACTGAGCCAGATCTTCCCCGGTACTACTGATGTGTGCTGGAGAGGATGTGGTCAAAGAGGAGACATGCCCCATATTTGGTGGGCATGCTCAGAGATCCAGAGATTCTGGTCCAGGATCCAGAGTCTCTTGATTGAAACCCTGGGACTGGAGGTCCCCCTGAACCCCCTGACGTACGTGCTGGGAAAACCAATTGAAGACCTCCACGCCCCTGTAGCAAAATTAACCTCGGCGATCCTAACAGCCGCCAGATGCTGTATCGTGGCGGCCTGGAAACAAGAAAAGGCCCCCTCCAGGAGAACAGTAATTAAAAGAATAGATGTGGTCATGAACATGGAGAGACTGACAGCCATGCTGAAGCAGAGAATGCCTCAACACTATAATTCATAGTGTACATGTGCAGAGGGTCTCCGGAGCTGAACCGCGTTGGTTTCAGGTCGGGGGACCCCCTGCTCCCCGAGATACAGACCCCTTTATGAGGTGCCGGTATCCCTCTGCGTTTAAAGGTCCCGATCACGTGTCCGGGGCCTGTAAACAAAGCAGAGGGATACCGGCACCCCCTAAAGGGGCCTGTATCTCGGGGAACAGGGGGTCCCCGGACCTAAAACCACAGCGGTTCTGCTCCGGAGACCCTCTGCACATGTACAGTATAAATAAAACACACACATCAATAAAGAATCGTTCTTTACCTTAGCGGCTATGTGCTATGGTAATGAAGCAGCATTTCTGTATTTTAATAATATTGTACAGTGAGCAGGGGGTTCCCTGAGCCAGAAATTAATGCTCAGGGGACCCCCTGCTCCTGCACAATATTATTAAAAATACAGAAATGCTGCTTCATTACCATAGCGTATAGCCGCTAAGGCAATGAAGGGTTAAGGCAGAATAAACAATAAATACATTAAATACATATTTTTAATGTGTTTGTTAAACCTCCCTGCCTTCACTGTAATCTATGTAAAAAACCCTCCCCCTATTGTGTGTGTTAAACCTGCCTGCCTTGACTGTAATCTATGTAAAAAAACCTCCCCCTATTGTGTCTGCTAAACTTCCCTGCTTTGACTAATCTGTGTAAGCCCCCCCCCTATTGTGTCGGTTAAATCTCCCTGGCCTGTGTTTCTGTGAGTGCAGTGTACTGTATGTAAATGTGGGGAGGGGGATCCCGTGTAAATAACCACACCCACACCCACTACCCACTACCCACTACCCACCTGCACATGGCCCCTCCGCTGCTGCAAAAAAGAGACAAAAATTTAAACATACAAAGTAATGTCCCCTAACCCCTTAATTACCATAGCGGTTATAAACCGCTACAGTCATTAAGGGGTTAACCCACCCTCACCCACCAGTCGGGATGCCTACATACCCTCCCACACTAACCCCCCCCTGTGAGGCCTAACCACCCAGTACCCACAAGAGAGGCCTACCCACATACCGTTGGGGAAACACCCCCCCATACCCACAATAAAAACAATACAGTGCCCCACAATAAACATAATTCTATTTATTAAATACATTACCCATCCCCTGTGCCCCCCCATAAATACAAGAATACAAGATTTATTCTTTTTGTGGAAAGCGTAAATAAAAAACACAGTGTGAGGTTATTTTGAAACAGAATAACACGTGAATTTATTCAAGTCAAGTGCACAACGGAGACAGCTTCAAAACAAAAGCTCTCTAAATAATAACACGATATGCCATATATTTATACCCTAAATCCTAAAGCTCCACCCCTTTATGGGGGGGCTTGCACGTCACTAAACATTACCTCATTTTGTAATACATAACAATACTAAAGCTGATGTCATTTTGTAATACATAACAATATTGTATAACTACCTGTCAGCTAGAAACCATTCTGGGGTTAAATGGGATGTGCCTATTCTGTCGCCTAGCAATATGTTATGAGAATAAATTCTACTGCAAGAATCTAAACTTATCTCATGGGTTCTCATAACTTTTAGCCTGTTTACACTTTCAATTTGAAGCTGATTGGATGAGGAAGAGTCAATAAGAGCGAAAACCTTCCTTTCTCTGCTTCACACATTTGTTTATACAGAAATGAAACACAGAAATTAGACTCACAAAGACAAGACAAGATGGCGGATTGAAATATTCACACAAAATGGCTTCATCCTAAATGCTGTTATGTTGTTATGCCAGACCCCCTAATGTCTCAACTTCGTCATTTTACATACAGGGTTCATAACGCAGAACCACGGAACCAACCCTGAATGTAAAAAAAATAAACCTGGCCTATACAGTACATTCAATACATACACCCTCTCCCCCCCCCCCCCCCAACACCTACAGTACAATAATGTGCAAAAATAACTATTATCCAGATATGGATAATAGATTAATTGCCCATTATTAAAAACATTAACTAGCATATTCAAATAAATAAAGTACTACTGACCTCATCAATACGAAGTGTCCGTCGCCAGCAACCTCCTTGTCTTGCCCACAAAATACATAGCCAGTACAAAGCCAATACATTGCAAGTACATTCAGATATCAATTAACCCCTTAAACACCTTATCAGATAATAACCGCAAAGGTGATTAAGGGGTTAAGCCACACTGGGCCGATACCCACACTTCACCCATGAATTTGTACAGTGGCTTCATCATGCAACTATATATATATACTGTATATATATATATATATACAGATATATATATATATATATATATATATACACACACAGTATATATATATATATATATATATATATATATATATATATATATATACAGTGGTTGACAAATCACTAAAAAATCTACTCGCCACCTAGTACCAAACGTGTGCTGCTTGGGCCAATATTTACTCGCCCGGGGGTTAAATCCACTCGCCCGGGGCGAGCAAATGTATAGGTTTGTCGAACACTGTATATATATATATATATAGACCTGCCTAAGACATGCAGATGAGCATACAGCTATATTTGCATATATATATATATATATATATATATATATATATATATATATATATATATATATATATATATATAGTATATATATAGTATATACACACATGATGAACCAATATACAAAAAAAATGTAGAAGGGTTATCAAAACCATACATGTCCTACAAATAACACTTCTCCATACAGACACACTACAATAAAATCAATTTTCTTTAATAATCCTAACTGATCATCAAATGCCAATGAAACACCTCACATTCCAATCAATACATTACAACCAATCAAGTAAACAAAAATCAATTAGCAATCATTATTTACATCCCTAAACAATTAACACTCCATCCCGAACAATGAAACAATGAACTAATTCACGCCTGGAGCAGAACAATTTAGCCTGTGAAAAAATATAAGTACCAACCAAAATACAGTACAACCTTTAAAACCAAGGCTATCCCTGACCTCCCTCAAACACACAATACAATACCAAGGATTACATCTATCTAATTTTAAAATACTTTAATCTCACAATAATGCATAGCAGCATAGACAAATTAATTTAAAACACATCAAATCAGGCTTTTAAAACAACATCATTTCTTACCCTGTATGTATATATCTCTCTAGACATATATACATACATACATACAGTGGCAAGAAATGATATACCACAAAAAAAAATACGTGTTAAAAAACTTTTTGAAAAAATTAACAAGTTAAATAAAATACATTTCTTTAGTTCACTTACCATTACTTGGCCCCACCGACTCCCGTTCCGCAGCTTACTCACGTACAAAAACAGCAGGCACAGGAACCCATAAAATAATAAACCATAAAAAAATAAACATTAAACTAAAAATCCAAATCAATCCACGGGTCTTCTATTTGTAATCCATCTTCATCTGTATTCTTCTTTCTTTTACCTTCTTCCGGGGCCTTCTCCCCATCTGCGGCCACGCCCTGGTCTTCTTTCTTCCCCGGAGGTCCTTCCTCCTCGGCGTCTGGCTTCAAAATGAGACGACATAGGCTTTTAAAGGCCTATGACGTCACATTTTCATCATATGGTTCCCACGGCCCTGATTGGGCCGTGAAAACCATGTGTTTTGGCCGATAAAAATAAAAATGATGACGTCACTTAAAGGCAATGAAAGCACAGCCAATCAGAATGGCTTTGCTTCAATTGCCTTTAAGATGACGTCATTAAAAGACACATGGCCGTCCACACATGGTACGGTAGCCAATCAGAGCGTGGGAACTCCATCCCTACTCTGATTGGCTCTAGTATACCATGTGACAGAGGCTTGGGGGAGAAAGGATGTGACGTCAATGAAAACCTGTCACATGGTACGGTAGCCAATCAGAGTGTGGGAACTCCATCCCTACTCTGATTGGCTCTAGTACCATGTGACACTTTGCATAGCCCACCACTCGCTGATCTTTATCTGAACTTGCCCTTTTCCAGATACTGCATTGTGCCACCTACTTCCATGGAGCAACCCCGATTCTATGGACGCAGGAACCCACTCGCCTCTGCCGTCCCTGTCAAGCTGAAAAAGCGAAAGGCGGCAGCCATTTCCACGCCAAGGCAAAAGCGACAGGCTAAGACCAATATAGAAAACCTTCTGCTGACCCCACAGGCTAAGGGTTTTCTTAGACGTAAGCCTCATTATGTCAAGAAGATATACGGTGATATAATCTCGACGCAAAACGATTGGCAGCCAGCCCATTGAACCCGCAGACCACCACCTCCCATATGCTTCGACGACTCTGCTGTAGCTGTCCCGGAAAACTTCAGCCCGTCTTCTCCACCCCCATCTTCTCTGGTTCTATTCGCCGCCGCCGCCTCTGAAATCCATGGGTCACTTTCTTCTTTGCTCTTAGACGACTCCGCTTCTCGCATGGAAATCCAAAGGTCACTTTCTCCATCCCTCTTCGACGACGCTGCCGCTTCTCCTCTACCGGGTATCCACAGGTCACCTCCTGAACTCTTCCTCGATGTCGATGCCGCTTCTGTCCATGGAACCCCCATCTCATCCTCCGTTGCACCCATCCCCCCAGAAGTCCAGACGCCATGCACAAGAAGCAGCTCGTTAGACCGGATGTTGAATAGGATAAGTGTGGATCTCCCCGGGAATTCTATTGTGCTGGCAAAGATAGATCTGCTTCTGGAGACAATGCTAAATGTGGAGCAACGGATGCTACAAATGGATCAACGGATGGATCGACGGATGGAGAAGATAGAGGCTGACATAGCGGGCATACATTATTTGCTCGGTGCTAATGCCCCTGTTTCCCCGACGCCGGAGCAGGGTGACATGGATGTGATGAATGGGACCTTCGACCCCCTTCCATCACCAAGCGCACCCCCTCCACCAGAAGATGTAGTGTACCAGTACATGTATGCCGTTGAGGAGGACATGACAACCCCGTCAAGACCACGCCAGGAGACAACACGGCGACCACGACTGGAGGAAAGCTTCCTCCCAGACAACCTACCATCGCCCGTCGCCTCAAGCACACCCGCTCCCAAAAGACCTACACCTGCTCGCATCGATACGGTGCCTGACATCACCCTGTGCGATCTGCCACCAAAGCTCAGGGAGAAGTATAGGGAGAAGAGTGCTGGTGTACCCCACAAGTATGCCTTGTTCATATTTAAGCACCATGTTCCCTACTCTTTGTACTGTGACTGGGCCTTCAAAGTGAACTACGATGGGAATCGCGTAAAAAAGGCGCTTTCTGTCAAAATAAGGAAAAACATTCTGGATGAAATGCGGCGCTTTTATCCAATTACAGATCCTGTAATGAAAGGCGTTCGAGACTGCATTAATGGCGTTTTGCGCCATGCAAGGAGTCGGCCATGGATGGACAATGTGGAGGACTTTCTGTGAGACTATACTGTTGTGCTGAACTGTATTGTACTGTACATGTTTTGTATTTATATATTTATATAACTGTATTTATATTTTAAAGATATTAAAGAATGTATTGTATTTTGTCTTTGACTGTAGTGGAGCAGACTGTTTTGCACACATGTACTGCAGTAGTAAACCATACACCTGTTGATGTTTTGAATTGCTGTGCACTTAAAATGTATTTACATTGTACAGTATTTGTAAATAAATGTTTTTGTACTTACTCCACCAATAAAAGGACATGTTGATTTGTTTTACATTGTTTCCATTTGCTCCTTTGATAGTGTAACAAATGTCGAGGTTTACTGCACTGTTTTTTTACTGCCAGACCGCAAAGCCGCAAGATCGGCAACATTGTCAAAAAAGAGCAATGATCGTGCAATTGGTGTGGGAATTAGAGGCCTCGGTTAAGTTCACGGCTAATTGGCGTGGGAACTTCTGTTCTAGGGCACCTAGAAATAAAATTCATTTTGCCCATAGATGTTAGGAACCCCCTCACTTGACCCCTCCCCCCCGACAGTATAAGAAGGAATGAAAAAACAACATGAATCAGTACTCTACTTTTAAAGCCTGTAAGGGTTGGGGGGGGGGGGGGGGGTGGTTACACGCAGGCGCACTGAGGCTTTGTAGGTCGGCTATGGACAGATTAAGAACACAATGGCAATAATCAGAACATTAACGACTCTGTGGAGAGAGGGGGTTGGGTGAGTGCATTAAGCAGCGAGGGCTGAAGGATTAGTTGTGCTGCAGTTCAAAGCAATAACTGATTCCGTAGAGAACAGTACTGTAGTTTCAAAAGGCGTTTCATCATAATCATAATAATTTGATCAATAAACCTCCAAATACAAACCCCAAATACAACCCCCAAATAGAGTACATAAAAAGCAAGTCACTTTAACTCCCTGTGCCTCAGGCACCAAAAACAAACAGTAGATTGTTAGCACGGCTATGGACAGGCAGGGACCTGTGCCTGCAAAATGTATATGCAAAGCACCACGTATACTCTACACAAAACCTCTCCTCTCTCAATGAAGTACTGTACTGTTCACAGAATAAGGAACAAGATAGAGTACTGTACAGACGGAAAAAATAATATTTATAATACAGTACATTACAGTATGTATTATTAATTAATATTCATATAAATATCAATTCTTCATGTATCTCCATGTTTTACAAATGTTTTGTAAATGTTTCTCCGATTTCAATCTGTCAGAAGAATTTAATAAAGGCTGCAGTATGTATTATTCATGATTATTTTTATCTTTGTATTTTTTTCCCCTGATAAAATACAATAAATAGTTATTCACATTCCTGGTTATCGTAATCACTGACAACAACCACACCCCCTCCACCCCCCGACAGTATAAGAATGAATGAAAAAACAACATGAATCAGTACTCTACTTTTAAAGCCTGTAAGGGTTGGGGGGCGGGGGGGTGGTGTGATTACACGCAGGCGCACTGAAGCTTTGTGGGTCGGCAATGGACAGATTAAGAAAACAATGGCAATATTCAGAACATTAACGACTCTGTGGAGAGAGGGGGTTGAGTGTGTGCATTAAGCAGCAAGGGCTGAAGGATTAGTTGTGCTGCAGTTCAAAGAAATAACTGATTCCGTAGAGTACAGTACTGTAATTTCAAAAGGCAGTTCATCATAATCATAATAATATGATCAATAAACCCCCAAATACAACCCCCAAATACAGTACATAAAAAGCAAGTCACTTTAACTCCCTGTGCCTCAGGCACCAAAAACAAACAGTAGATTGTTAGCTCGGTTATGGACAGATTAAGAACACTGTACATAAATAAAGGAGATGTTGTTGTGTGTTTTTTTACTGCCATACCGCAAAGCCGCAAGATCGGCAACATTGTCAAAAAAGAGCAATGATTGCGCAATTGGCGTGGGAACTAGGGCCTCAGTTAAGTTCACGGCCAATTGGCGTGGGAACTTCTGTTCTAGGGCACCTAGAAATAAAATTCATTTTGCCCATAGATGTTAGGAACCCCCTTACTTGACCCCAACAGGGTCCGACCAGTAATGGTGGCGAGAAAGGGTCACGCCGGCGAGGAGGGTCCTTTCATTGAGAAAGCCGCGCTGCTTTGAAACGGCTAAGTCAGAATGAGCAGAAACCTGGAACCCATAACTCAGGTTCCGTTCAACCTAGAGGGCTCAGATTCGGTCACCATGTAGTCCTAGTTCCGGTAGCATTGCATGGCAAATAGCGACCCTCTCAGACCCACAGAACGGATTATTTTAAATTATATTTATATATTTATATTTTAAAGATATTAAAGAATGTATTATATTTTGTCTTTGACTGTAGTGGTGCAGACTGTTTTGCACACATGTACTGTAGCAGTAAACCATACACCTGTTGATACTGTACTGTACATGTAGAATAAATGCATAGTTTTATTTTTTCGGGTTTATTACACAGTATACTGTACGGCCGGAAAACATCAGCATACAGTACTGATTCAGGTACAGTATTCTATCCTAATCAATAGGTTGGTAGGGGGGTAAACCCCTGTTAGGGTGCTTCAAACTGATGTCAGTGAAGACTGAAGTTATACTTTCAAAGTCTTATTGGAATTCCAAGGTGATTTTTTTAGCAGCGTGATAACTTTCCTAAGTTTACCACTGAAATAGTCAATAAGGACAGCTATACAATATACCCAGACACAATAAGGATTACACCGCTTATGGGGAGAGAAAACCTCTAACCTGACCGGAATGCATGTCCCATCCGGCGGTTCCTTCTCTGGCGGGTCACGTGTTCCCAGCGGGTCCTCGGGCAGGGAGTGCAGAGACTCACATAGCTGCCTCAGTAGTGCCGGTAGGCTGTCGATCCGATAGAAAGAAACTTCACCACTGCTCTCCTCGTAGCGTGCATCCGTCCCAGCAGCAAGTAACAAGGTAAGTAAAAGGACTTAGAGCACTGCAAGAAAGTATCAGGCTGGCGGCAGCGTGCAACAAAAAAAGCTTTAATGTGGCATGTAAGCCCTAGTTAAAAAGACAGACAGGACAATTCTCTGACGCGTTTCGTCTTGCGACTTTATCAAAGAGTGCTATACGACAGCCAGAGATGTGCCCTAAATAGCCATAGATTCCCGCGCGGCGATTTTGAATCCCCGCCCCACTATGATGTAATCTATACCACTTAAGGACTATGCAAATATAAAGAGAACGACTCACATAACATAAGGAAAAGGTACTTAACCCTTGATTTGCTAAAGACAAAAAGTGAGAAGTAATCACTATATATGGCAAGGGACAAATGGTATTAGATAGGGACAATCCTCTGGCTGTCAGAGCAAACTGACATATGGAGAACCAAACAGAACAACACTTGACAGAATATATACATAAATTAAAATAAAGTGATACATTGTGTGATGACATAAACAGTACATGAGTACAACCTAACATATATATAAAAAATATATAAAAATATATATATATATATATATAAACCCCTATACAAATTACATAAAAGACTTCAAGAACTCATATCACCTATTGTGCACATAATAATAAAAGACTTGTAATAATAAAACATGTAACAGATCCTATGTCTAATAAAACAGGAGTGTTATAAAGGGACTATTTAGCAGAATCATAAAATACATATCATATATATATATATTATCTGGCAGCAGATACTATAAAGGCACTAAAAGCCCAAAATACCCATCAGGATACTAAGGAAGCTTGATGCAGCCAGGAGGGGGAGGGAGAGGGGCGCGGTTACAAAACTCTGTGAATAGTGAGGAGTTTTGTAACCGCGCCCCTCCCCCTCCCCCTCCTCCTCCTGGCTGCACCAAGCTTCCTTAGTATCCTGACGCTAGGAGAGTTTCCTGTATCGCTGACGTCACCCGATTCGCTGGCAGCGGGTGTTGCGTTCAGTGAGTCTCTCTGCTTCTGACTGGTTGCTTTCAAGTTTCGGACGGCATCCGTGAGTCTTGTCACTCACCCACATACATTGTAAGTGTGGGGAATTTGTGTTTTAACTGTTTTATTAAAGCTGCAGTTCAGTCAATATCCTGCATGTGTGTTTTTTTTATAAATCAGTTCTGTAGTAAGAAAAAATACTTTTAGCATTTTCTGTTTTAAAAAAAACAACTTTGAAAGACCAATTTTCTTGTATTCTATTTTAACAGCCATTTGTTAAGGCACTGCCCCTTCATGTCCTGTCACAAGCCCTGGCACTCCCCTTTGTCAGCCCTGCCCTCCCTCTAGCACATGTCAGTGCAGGAGTGCTCATGAATATTCATGAGCTTCCACTGAGAGACAGAAGCAGAAGAAAAACAAATGCCATCTCTAAAGATCTTGCCAAATTTTGCTGATCAATACATGGAGAACGAATTGACCGGCAGCTATACAGTTCTTTAGGTAATTAGAGATTGCCCACATTAAACTACTGAAGTAAAAAAATGAATAAAAAAAAAAAAAGACTGGACTGCAGCTTTAAAGTGTGTCACGTACTACACTATTGTGTATTATTCCCTATTTCCTTACCCATGGGGGCGCTGCACCGGGTACATCTGTGAGTACACCGCCAACTGAGGGAAGGAGCAACACGCCAGACCACGTGGGGTCCGTGGAAAATCGTGTGCAGATGGGATGCAAGTACAGATTCTCTCCCATGTACTAACAAGATAGCATCTTGTGAGAAGGGTTTCTTGTAGTTTTTAGATAGGGAATTGTGGATGTTACATACTGCGCAATTGGTGTTCCCTTGTGTTTCTGTTATTTAAGAACCAGTGAGGATTTCATCCTTAATACACCCTTCGCCATCTGGAACTTTTATCTACCAGTCCATCAACCCATTCAGAGAAGCCCTGTAACTCAGACTATCTTTATTGGATCACGGTATCTTGGACTGTTCACATTAGTGCCGGGGACTCTTATTTTGTGTTTGTGTAAGACCTAATTAGAAACTAATAAAAAATCGTAATACAAATCTGAAATGACAAAAGAATCATAATTAAAAAGGATACAAAACACAGGGGAAATGTGCACAACTTAATAAAGAGCCCACACATCGATATCTTCATTCAGCCCCTTGGGCGACATTGTATCTAATCTATGTATCCAAAAGGATTCCTGGGTAGAAAGAGTTTTAACCCTATCTCCTCCATGTCTACTACAAGGGATATGCTGAATACCTTTGAAAGTGAGGAAAGAGGGATCTTTATTATGATATTGGTTGTTGATGGTTAGAAGGCTGGAATATATTGTTAACCTTCCAGAAGTTAGATGTATTCTGGTGGAGATTGTCAGAGTAATATTGTGCTTTTGCGTGTCTTGTTTGCCTTGTGCACATGTTCCGCAGGTATCTGTAGTGATTGAGATCCTTGGTAGTGCCAGATACTTTGTAGCTTTTCCACAAGGCATCCCTCAAATGGTAGAGTGCTATAAGGTCAGTTGTAACCTCTGGAAGGTGGCCCCCACGTACCCTTATTCTGCGTAGTGGAGCATGGGTATCACAGAGGTTTAAGAACTCGGATTGGAAATAGTCGAGCGCAGAATCAGGGTCGCGAATTAAATTAATTCTATGACAAAGGCAGTTGGTAAGATCAGCCAGAAACTGTTGTGGGTTAAAGTTTCTAAATGTTCTAGTGAGGAGAACATTAGGGCTTGAATGGGGCAGTATAATTTTCCTTACACAGTACACTATTGCATGGTCACTGAAAATGTCAGGAAGGATGCCAGAGGATTGGATTCTGCTGGGATTTGAGGAGAGAATGCAGACTATCACTAATATAAAGGGGATGAGACCGCTCGTCCAATAATACAATTTAATTTCTAATTCACAAAAGCAGGTGCTCGGAAGGGATAAAGCAATCAATGTGTAACAGTGTTTATCCAAGAGGGATCAAAAAAGTATCCCCATAGCACCCGGCACTCAATGCTGAGTACTTTATTCTGGACGACAAAATTCCAATAGGGTAAATTACCTATGTTTTACAAATATATAGGGAATAAGTAACCCTTATACCATTGAGTCCCAAGAAAAATAATACATTTTTATTAGTCTAAATACTTATTAAAAACACACATATATATTCCATTCAAACTATTAAAAAGCTCCATTCAGAGGTGGCTGTAGAAGTAAGTAGCAATATATTTGGCTATCTATCATAGATAGGAGAGCTAATGATTCTCATACATACTTTTCAGTGAATCATGCAAGACTTTCACGCTGCCTGAATAGGTCACTGCATAGATATACCCAACAGTTTCTACACGCTCATAGAGCAGCCCTACACATGCACTACTGTAGGTAGCAGTTAAATGGACAAGACTGTGTATGCATTTATACCCGATATGCTAGTTGTACAAGCCCTAATCAATTGATAGAAGGTATCTACATTATACTACTGACAGGAGCTCTTTGAATTTATTCAAACCAGATATGCTACACTATTAGGTTATTACACTGCTAGACCTTTTAGTTCAATACATACGACAAGCTCCCATAGCTTATGAAGCAAACTGGTAAGATCAGAGCATAGAGGAATAATACTCTGCATCCGTCCATACTAAACATGCTATACTTACCATCTCTAATCAATTGATATAAAGTGTAATTACATTAATACTCTCTATGGTATACCCAGCGGCATGATTCACTGAAAAGTATGTATGAGAATCATTAGATCTCCTATCTATGATAGATAGCCAAATATATTGCTACTTACTTCTACAGCCACCTCTGAATGGAGCTTTTTAATAGTTTGAATGGAATATATATGTGTGTTTTTAATAAGTATTTAGACTAATAAAAATTTATTATTTTTCTTGGGACTCAATGGTATAAGGGTTACTTATTCCCTATATATTTGTAAAACATAGGTAATTTACCCTATTGGAATTTTGTCGTCCAGAATAAAGTACACAGCATTGAGTGCCGGGTGCTATGGGGATACTTTTTTGATCCCTCTTGGATAAACACTGTTACACAGAGAATGCAGACTAGCAAGGAATGGTTGTGCAATTTCAGGTTTGTCCATGTGGGTTGGGAAATGAGTTGCGATAGGTTAAGTGACTTGATTTGTATCTTGTTTTTGTGGTTTTTCGGGTCAAGCCAATTGAAGTTGAAATCCCCAAGAACTAGCAGCTCACTCTTCTCATTCAGAGAGGAAATGGAGACAAGAAACTGGGTGATATCAGTCAGGGATTGTACAGGGGCTTTAGGGGGACGGTAGATGCCAGCAAGCAAGATGGGATTAGAAAAGGGGAGGCAGATTCTGCCAACTAGGATTTCAAAAGAGGGTGGGCTTGGGAGGCAATTTAACAGTGTAAATTGTAAGGTGTCTGCAATATCAAATAACACCCCCTCTCTGTCACGATGACACCAACTTTTATCAACAAATTTATATTTCTGGGTACTTGATTGAACAGAACAAGTTGCAAAATTAAATTGTGATTTATTTCCTTAATAGACAAACACACAACATCTGCAGAATACACTTGAAAACAACACTTACGGGAATCAGAGAATGAAAGAAATTGTCCTTTGAAACAAAAGAAATTGTCCTATGCTTGCAAGCGCAAGAAATGCAGCCTTGGTTTTAAAAGTCCTATGGTTATGTGGTTATTAACCCCTTCACTCCTGCACTGGTTGCTGCTGTACTGGAACAAAGTCTTGCATCTTTACATCATGGATTAAAATTCAGGAAACACACTGGGAATAATTGGGAAGGTACATGTATAGACTGCCCAAAGCTATCTTTAACATGTGGATCCAATCCCCTTGTGGGAACAAAAAAAAACCACGAATAGCCAAGTGACCCACAGTTCATAAGACTGGTCAAAAGGGCTGTCCGGTGGGCAGGGCGCATGGGTCAGGTTGACGCCCATGCCACTTGGCATACCTGGGCTACACCCATTTCTTGGGGCCACTGTGTCTGGTCTCTGTCTCAAAGGTGTCACTAGCCTGACATCTGCTGTGCATCAGTATGCCAGTATTGTATACATTATGGGTCTCTGGGTCTTTTCATAATTGACACTCTTTTAGACAGGGGGACTCAAAATCTGTGGGAGCCTTCTGAGGCTCCATCATAAAAATAATTACAGCCCTTTGAGGCTTGGTCATAAAAATACCGAAGCTCATTCACTCATATCACAGCTGGAGGTCCAAGTAATTCCTGCTTGGACTTACAAAAAAATACCTCCTGCATTACATTTAAGATCTGCTATTGTGTTGGTTAGAGGGTATGGCAAGCAATGCATCTTGTCTTTTACCCTCGCAGACAGGGAATGGCCTGCACATGGGGAATAAAAATGGCGGGGACAGGGCGACAACAGTAATGCATGGCAAATCAGGTATTAACCCTTTCCTCCCCGTCACACTCTCTTTGACCTATCTGGCGATATTTGCATCAGGAGTTTTAGGGGTTAGCCATGTTTCTGTGACAATGATAGATTTGGGTTTATGCATAAGGCACCATACTCTTAGTTCATCCAGTTTGGGCTGCAGGCTCTGGATATTTATATGGGCGACAGATAGACCTTTTTGGAATTTGAAGGGGGTATTCTCAGGGGTATGG
This sequence comes from Ascaphus truei, assembly GCF_040206685.1. Classification (NCBI taxonomy): domain Eukaryota; kingdom Metazoa; phylum Chordata; class Amphibia; order Anura; family Ascaphidae; genus Ascaphus; species Ascaphus truei. The sequence goes on from NC_134484.1 coordinate 487,610,212, forward strand.
GACAGAGTTGAAATGGGAGGGCCTGGGTTAGGTTCAATATCACCTGCTAAAGAGAGTAATAGTATGAGTAGAAATTTGAGTAGTTGTTTGCAAGTTGTACATTTGTGGTGTTTACCATTAGAGTGAGCGGTGGTTTGTGTGCTGGATTTTAGCGTTCTCCACCAACATTCAGTAGATAGTGCAAGGCTTGAGAGATACATACAGTAGCAGGTTCATTATGCCAGAGGTAGGTAATGCTGCATGGAGCTGTTGTGAGCCAAATGTGTGTGCAGACTATGATGACTAAATGATGCTGGCTCCTGTGGTAATGAAGGAGTTAAACTCCAACCAATACTCCCTCAATCTAATTACTTTCTAACTCTATTTAATAACTTTCCCAATCTTATCCTCACTGATTCCTAATGTTAATTCCCAATGTAAAATAACCCCCATTATCTCCCAGTCCCTGTGATACAGGAGGAGTAACCCCCCCAGTGCCAGAGGCTCCCCCTCACTATCAGAGGCTCAGCCTCTCAGGCTCCTGTGTGTAAGGAAGCTCAGAACAGCACTGGGATAATGTGCACAGGTCACACAAGGGAGGGGAAGAGAGGAGGAGGAAAGCACTTACCCAATAACACAGGCTGAAGATCTCTGTGCAGCAGGGGGTGGTGACAATGTGAGGGGGACACAGGAAAAGGGACTTAGAGGCTGCAGAGCCTATTCCTCAGTGTGTCCCCCCCTCAGTGCCTGAGATGTGCACTTTATCCCCCCCTCACTGTGTGTGTACTTCCTATGGAGGGTGGGGGGAGCCCCTGTGATCTCTCAGTCCTTCCCTGTGGGAGTGACCTGGATTCCCTCCTCAGGATGTGGGACAGTCTGTGCTCAGGATCAGGTTACATGGCTGGGGGTGGGACAGCCCTTCCTATCACACTCTGTGCTGTATGTGTGAGCAGGGACATGTTGTGTCACTGAAGCAGTGTGTATCTTTGTGTTATCATTGCTGTATCTGTAGCCTCAGGAGACATGTAGGTCTGAGTATCAGTGCAAAAGTGGTGCAATTCTGGGGCAAACACTGCACCAGATGTATATCTTTTTTTCTTTGATACGGTAACAGGGGACTTACCCTGTTCAGAAACTTGCCTCTAATCCAGCAGTGTGCTGGTTAATTGACCAGCACCTGGCTGATTAGAGGTGTTAGAAAAAGCCTGCCTTTGAGACAGGAAGTGAGACTCCTTAGCTCACACCTGAGTTGAGCTAGGAGACAGAGCAGAGATTCCTGAGTCTCACTATTGGGGGCGACTGACCAGAGGAACGGCTGTCTTGAGCTGCAGAAGGACTGGACTGTATGCTGATAGCAAGACAAGGGACCAGACCTCAAAACCTGGACAGACGTTGCTGTAGCACACAAATGTGCTTACCCAAGAAAGCAGAGAGGACTTCCCCTACAGCTTCAGTAGATGGATAAGACTTTCTTTTGGAACTGTTATATATCTGTACAAAGTATATGTTTATATTTTGGAGCTGGTAAATAGCTTAGCTAACCAACCCAGTCAGAGAGGGCTAAACTACCTGTGTAGATCGTCTCCAAAGAGGAGATAGGTTTTTTTTGGCTTATTTTCATATGTTTTGCTATGTTAAAGGGACAGGCGCAATAAAGCCTACTTTTAATTTCACCTTAAAAACAGTCTCCATTGCGTACCTCTGAATACGTCTCTTACATATGGTCGTCAGAAGTGGGACGAGAGGTGGTCCTTGAAGTTAAAAGGGGCCCGGAGATTGCCTGTGAATTTTTTTTTGTGCTTTTTGCCTACAAACAGCCAGAGCAACATAAACAAAGGATCACATGCAGCAGAGATCAGAGTTAAAAGGATACACACCCATGCAGGAAATCTACACTGCACTGAAACTCACAAAACCACAGATGGACTCTTTTCCCCAATCCCAAGAGGAGAGAGAGAGAGACTGCTGAAGCAGGTAAACCTTATTTGCCTATCACAATAAAGTGTAATATGGTCATTGAAATAGGGGTTTTGCCTTCCAGTCGTAGTCAGGGTTCAAGAAGTGTGTTAACCCTTAAAAGGGATAGGTGTTTGTTGTTTTCAAATGTTTCGCTGAAGCAGTGAATATAGATGGTGACCCACGAGCGGTACTGATTCTGCAAATAAAGGTTGACACACCGCATAGGACTACCAGCTGTGAATGGAGTATATGCAGAAAAGTGTGAAAATTGATGCAAGACTGTGCTGAAGCAGGGGAATTTTCAGCAAACAAATGCTGAGTGTAAAATTGCCCTACCGGGGAAAAAGGGATTGCTGAACTGTGTAAAAGGTATCTCAAAGCCAATTGCTGAGTGTTGAGTCACCCTGCCGGGAGTGAAAGAAATATTCCACTGCAAAGAATGTGTTTTTTTCTGCAAGTAAAGTCTGCCTATGTATCTTGGGAATAAAACAAGAAACCAAAGTGTGAAGAGTTAATGCCATAATACCCAAAGCTGGGACTGAAAATTACTGAACTCAAGCAGAAAACCAAATTCTGTTGCTGAAGCAGAGAGATTGTACATAGCAAGTAAATGGTGTAAAGCAAATGCCTTTGCTGAAGCCAGAAAATGGGCAGCCAGCAAGCATTGTATTTAAAGAAATAGAACCCTGGGAATTTAAAATGGCCACCCAGCTGAAGTCAAATTCAGACTCTGTAAAAATAGGGAAGAAATTTGTTCCTGGTGTAAAGAACCCCACCACACGGAGCAGTGGCCCTTCAGGCCTTATTCAGATGATGAGAGTGAATGCATGCACAGTACTGCTAATATTGTAAAAAGTACGCAAGGGAAGAAAAAGTCTACAGAGAGGCCTGTGAGAGCTACGACCTCTACAAGCAAGCAAAATATGCCCACCTGTAGGACTACAACCATTTGGGGTTCTGGCAAATACAGTGGCAACAGCTGCAATAGCGCCTCCTGAGGTCAGGAAGAAAATTTCACCTGATAGCCCCAAAATGGAGGACAAAATGCAGTGTTCCTGTAATGAACCCTACCTCACGGAAGAGTGGCCCTTCCAGTCCGATGAGGAGGAAGACATCTCTTATGGGGAACCCAAACCTAGTCACACCCAACAAACACCCCAAGAATGGTGGGGGTGCCTAAACTCGGTACGAACCAAAAAGACCGCTCCCTATGATGGCGAATATGATCGGCAGGAGAAAGCGCGGGAGCAGTGGATCACCAAATATTTCCGTCAGCTGTTACAGTTGCAAGAAAAGCCAGGTGGATCCAGTGACGCTGCTAAAATTTCAAATGAAGATGGAGACTCCAGTATCCCTGAGGGGACGGTGTCATCCAAAACAAAAAGGCGAAAAAAGAAAAGCGGTTCTTCACTTACCGTGGAAGGAACAGACACATCTGCAGATCTTGCAGAGGAAAAGGGGGTCCGAAATGCCCTGCAGCCTAGAGAAAATGGAGAAGTCGTCCCGCGCATGACCGACTATCCAGAGGGCCCAAGGCAGAAGTTGTATACCCCAAAGAAGTGTTTGTCCGGTGCTAATAGTGAGAAACCCTCAACCAACCATCCCAGGGAAGCGGAGCCGGAACCGGTGAGTGACGATCCCTTGACCAGCCCTGGGGATGTCCTGAAGGTTGCCAGGCGTGACTGTGATCGGCTCCAGGAAAATAACAGAAGCTACAGAAAGATGTGCTCACAATGTACTCTTTGGCCAGGACAGAATTGGACGAGCTCAAGACTGAGCTAGATACCGCAAACACTACTATTACCGCCATGGATGAAAAGCAGAGCCAATCTCATAAAATTATGGCTAAGCTGAAGCGGAAGTATGAGGAGGCACTGAAGGAGATGACAGTCTTTCAGCAAGAGATGCACACTCTTTGCATAGAGCTGAATGCCTCACAACAGGATGTCAACAGTGTCCGGACAGAGGTAGACGTATCTCAGAAGGAGGTTCATACACTCCGCAGAGCACTGAATGCCTCACATCATGAGATCAACAGCTGCCGCACAGAACTGGAAGTCTCCAGAAAGGAACTACACAGTCTCACTGAGGAGCTGGACATTTCAAAGAAAACTATCCTACATCTTAACTTAGATCTCAAAGCCTTTCAGAAAGAGCTTCAGAACCTAAACCTGGAGATGGAAGTCTCACGCCAGGAGACAGCCCGCCTCCAAGCAGATGTGCAAAAATGAAGGTGGACTGCAAGGAGGCCCTGAATAGTACAGAGACTGAAAAAGGAGAAAATTTAAGATTAAAAAAGAAAATTCGACACTTCCGGTATGGCGCCAGAGCAGTGAGGCACGATCCTAATTAGCCCCGTTGGCTCCTGAGGAGAAGTGCAAAGTAACTGCTAGAAAAAACAGAAATTTACCTACAACAAATCACCACCAGAGAAAAGGTACAACTGGACTTCAATATATGGAGAAATATTTATCCAAATCAAAAGAGATGACCTCAAAATCCCAAAAGACAGACAAGAGGGACAAGAAGAAAGAGAATCAGAAAATGGCCGACAGCCACGAAGGTCAGGGACCTGATCCAAGTGAGAAAGACTGTGACGCCCCAAACACCCAGAGTCAACCTTTAAACATAGATTACAACACAATAGCTAAAACTGTTGTTAAAGAACTCTTACCTAAATTGGAGGCAAACTCAGCGGAGATTAAACAAGGCATTAAAGATCTCAGAAGTGATCTCGCATCACACGCTGGCAGAGTGGAGGAGGTGGAGAACAGGGTGAGTGCTATGGAAGATACCCTGGGCTCTTTAACAAAAAACCTGGAAGAACTGCAGAAAAAAACAAAATACTTGAAGAAAAAATGGACGATCTCGAAAACCGCTCCAGGAGAAACAATTTACGGATCATCGGAGTTCCTGAATCACTCAGACAAAGTGATCTCCTTCACTTCTGTGAAAAATGGCTGCCGGACAAGCTCAAGATCACAAGCAAAGACCACAGCCTCAGTCGAGAGACTACACAGAATAGGCCAAATAAAGGAGGGCCAAAACTCCAAATCAAGACCCATAATTGCAAAGTTCCTAAATTATAATGATAAAGTAAATGTCATCAGAGCTTTCAAGGACCTACAACAGCTAGAATACGAAGGGAAACGGCTGATGATATTCCAGGACTTTTCTATGCTAGTCTCCCAGAACAGAAGGGAGTTCGGGACAGTATGTACCACTCTGTACAACCAAAAAAGAAAATTCGCCCTCACCCGGCCACTCTAAAGATCTTCACTGAAGAGGGTGTAAAATTCTTTACTTCCCACCAGAGGGCTGAGCTGTTCGTGGGGGTCCCAGCGGAAGATCAGAACGACCAACGGGGCAGCGACAGATGAGACTCCTTTCTACCATCTCCTTGATCCTGTTCTCCCCCTCCCTCCACCCTCCCACCGCGGCCCCCCCCAACCGGCAGCCTGTACCTCCATCTAAGTGCCCAGAGAGCCGCTGGAGCGAGACCTCATCTGAATGCGTGACGAGGGTGAAGAGAACCCTGGCCCGATGAGAAGGCTGCCCTCTTCTGACCCGGGATACTCCCCGGCGACCGGCGATCCTCCGGCGAAGACACGTCCTGTCCCCGACGGGCTGCCTGAGCATCGTGGGGGCCGCGGGAGAGACATGCTCCTCCCCCCACCACCACCACTCACTTGTTCGCCCGGTGATCCGGGACACCGGGGGATCGGGATGCCTCGGTGTGGGCCCCTCCTCCTCCTTCCCCCCTGCGGACGAGAGAGCCCGAATTGTCAGGTATTTGGCGGGGTCAAGGGAGCGCAACGATCTGTGGGGTCCTCCGGTTTGCCTTCGTGGCCCCCTGGGACCGTCCCCGACCCTCCTGTTTCCACCCTGGTGCCCTCGTGGGCCTGCCGCCCTGCTGTCCCCTTGCCGGGACTATCGCTGATGCCCCGCTATGATGGAGGCGAACTCGGGCCGTTGGGGGGTTGGGGGAGGAGGGGGGAGACAGGCTGCTACATATATCAGCCCATACAGGGCAAAAGAACTACCTGCCCCCCAGTTTGCACACTTTCACCCTCCGAGACTGTACACCTCCCAGCCTCCATCCCCCCTGGCATACATAATCCCCGTTCTACCCTCCCACCGATTTCCTCTCCCCATCAACCCCCCCCCACCAATCCACGCACACATACCCCCCATCCACTCACACCCACCCCCATCCACTCTCACATACCCCCATACACTCATGATCCCCACATACACCCCAACCCCATCCACTCACCCCCCCATACATCCACACCCTATCCCATTCACTTACTCCCCCCCATCCACTCACCCCCACCCATCCAAGGAGCAAAATGAAATTTCTACCAATGATAACCCGCGCACCCACCCTACCTACTCCCCACCCACACACTACCCACTCACACCCCCTCCTTACCATCAATCCCCCCCCAACCCCTCCTCACCACTACCCCCTCCCCACCAGCGGCACTCCCCCTTCCCCTCAAGCCCCCCTTCACCAGGCAACCCCTCACCCCTATAATAAACCACGGATGTGGTGGCTCGAATAGATGCAAATAACTGTGAAGGAAATGCACCAAAGCTATTGCAAACATTACAGTGATACAGATACAAGGTTAAATGCTAAGGATGCAAAGAGAGCAAAAGGAAACTTTTACCTGTGTGTACCCTCATACCCACCCTCACCCCCACCCTTCCTCACCATCATCCCCCTCCCCCCCACCCATCCTAATAATATATACATCACTGTCATATTATTTTGAAAAGACGGAAAAAGAAACTGTGAAGAAAACGTACCAAAGTTACATTGATAGCCACTACATTGTTATAGATACTAAGGTTAAATGCAAAAGATGCTAAGGGAGCAAAAGGAAACTTTTATCTGTGTCAACCCCTCCACCCCCCCCCCCCCCCACCCCTCAAAATGCAAAGGGAGCAAATGGAGAATATTAGCGTTACACCTAGTTCCCCCCCCCCCCCCCGCGCTCCTCTTCCTCTCCCCCCCTCTTTCTCGCCCCCTCTTTCTCGCCCCCCACTCTCGCCCCCTTGCCCCCCCCCCACGAAGAAACCCCAAGCAAACTCTAACACTTCAAAATGGGTCAAAAAAAAAAAACTTTTGTCTGGCACATTAGTATTAGAGGTAATTAAATCTCCTAAGGAGCACGGTAGCACGAATAAGAATAAGAGGTCACACAGGAGGAAGGAATGTGGCCATCTTCTCTGGATAAAAGTGAAGTACAATACACGATAAAGTTGACAAAGTTTAGAAATGTTAATGTTAAGTTCCAAGTTAAGGATCTCTCTTCTAATATGGGGAATTCTACATTACCCAAAAATAACAGGGAAAACCTTAACCCGAAAATTAGGAATAAAGATAAATGGGGTGAAGTCAACAGGTGGAATAAAAAGGTAACACTTGAGATAACAAAAGAAACAATACATAAATGCCAGTAAAAATAGCTTCCTGGAATGTAAAGGGACTAAACAACCCCATCAAGCGTAAAAAAGTGTTAAACTATTTGAAAAAGAAACGCACTTAGACATCAAGGAATCTACAAAACTACAAATGGACTGGGTGGGACAGTGTGTATTTTCCCCGGCGATTCATAAGAAAGCAGGGGTCGCCATTCTAATTTAAAAAAATATTCCAGTGGAGATCATTTCGACAGTCAGACGCAGCAGGCAGGCTGATAATAGCAAAGATTAAAACGGCCGAGAAAGAGTATGTCCTACAGTAGTTAATATCTACGGCCCCAACGACCATAATCCAATATTTTTACGAGACCTGACACAAAGAATTCTAAAATATAAATGTACCAATTTAATACAGGGGGGTGACTGGAACACGGTTCAAGGCGTATTTATGGACAGATCTGGCTATAAGAAGGGTGCTCCACCCCCAAATATACAAACAAAAAACATGATACAAATAAAAGATGCCCTAGGCCTAGTTGATGCGTGGAGGACCTTTAACCCTATAGAAAAAGAATACTCTTTCTATTCTAGTGTTCACGCGACCTTTTCAAGAATTGATAGTTTTCTAACTAGCGAAGGGTTACTAAACAAGACATCAAAAGTGGATATTGGAGAAATTGTAATCTCGGATCATGCTCCCATCTTTATAGAAATTGAAATGACTATTGATATGAGAAGCCCAAACATTTGGAGATTCCCAAACTATTTAGCAAAAAGTGAAAAATTCTGAGAATTCCTGCGAAATAAGTGGAGAAAGTTTGAAATTGATAATGAAGCCCACAAGACCGATCCAATATTGTTCTTGGAAACCTCAAAAGCAGTAATGAGGGGCCAAATTATCTCATACGTCTGCAGGTTCAAGAGGGAAGCCAACAAAGGCTTTAATCTGGCAAGCAAGGAGCTAGGCCAAGCTTATAAAACGCTTAAGACGAAAGACTCCCAAAGTAATAGAGAGAACTACTGGCAGAAGAAAGCGGCATGTGAAATCTGGTTAGAAAAACAAGAAATCAGGAAAAACACAGCCAGAGAGACCACATTCTTTAACCACGGGAACAAATCAGGTAGACTCTTGGGGAACCTCATGAGAGGGTATAATAACATAAAACCTATTGCAAAAATAAAAGATCTTTAAAAAAATATTATGAAAAACTATACGAAAAGAGATCAATATAGCTAATAGAAATAGGTTCTTCGAAAAACTTAAAATGCCCGAAAATCAATGCAGACCAACAAGCGAACATTAATGCCCCTATAACACCCAAAGAACTTGCAGACACTATAGGTAATTTGAAGACTTTTAAGGCCCCTGGACCGGATGGTCTGTCAGGAGAGTACTACAAAATACTCAAGGAAGAAATAAACGCTCCACTGAAAAATACGTTCCAGATACTTCTAGAAGGGAGAGGCGCCCTACCTTCAAGAGAAATGGCCCACATAAAAATTATCCATAAGACCGGGAAAGACCCCTTTCTGCCAGAGTCATATAGGCCAATCTCCTTGATAAAACAAGATATTAAGATCTTTACAAAAATAATAGCAGATAGACTGGCAAAAATACTTCCATCTATCATTCACCCAGACCAATTGGGCTTTATAAAGGGAAGATCAGCTATCCTCTGGGCACAGAAACACAAGATATAAAACGCGGCCGTGGTCGCTATAGATGCCGAAAAGGCGGTTGACAACATACTTTGGGACCACGTACATTTTATGTTAGACAAGTTTGGTTTTAGTGGGAACATCACCTCAGTCTTAAATACTCTATATAACAAACCAAAAGCCAAGATAATAGCGGCTGGCTGTATATCAGAACCTTTCTCGCTCCACAGAGGGACGAGATAAGGATGCCCACTGTCCCCGTTGTTATTTAACTTAGCAATAGAACCGCTGGGACACTATTTGAAACAGATGACTGAGTTCGAGGGCATAAGGATGGGCAAAATAGACCTGAGATTAGCAATGTTTGCTGATGATATCCTACTGTTCCTGGCAAATCCAGAGAAATCGGTAGGGAAAATACTCGAGGCCATATCAATTTTCGGGTCATTTGCAGGCTTCAAAATCAATGTCTCCAAAACGGAACTCTTATACATAAACAAGCCAATGGGAACCAGAGATGCAGCTAAGACACCGATTAAGATAACAACAGCCCCAATAAAATATTTAGGGATAAAATTAGAAGCAGATCTGACAAAATTATATGAAAACAACATCAAACCGGTAATTAAAAAGATCCCAGAAGAGCTAAGGTCATGGATGACCTTCCCACTGTCCCTCTTTGGCAGGATATGTGTTATTAAAATGATATCTTTTGCAAGATTACTGTATCCACTACAGACCCTGCCCCTCTTACTTAAACACAAAGACGTCAAAGAATTAAACAAGGGGATAAATAAATTCAAATGGAATGGGAAGAGAACAAGAATAGCCCTAAACAAATTACAGATGACAAAGGAAATGGGAGGAACAAATATCCCAAATATTAGAGATTATAACTTGGCGTGCCTTCTGAGACACGTGGGAGACTGGATATTGGAGTTTTCTTCCTCTCCAGAAATTGAGAAATAATTTTCTGACCAATATTCATTACCCGAGATTCTTCATACATAGTGGAACAAATTACCCCAGGAACTCAAGTCAAATGTACTAATCAGAGAAACAGTTATGACATGGAGAGCAATAAGGAAATAGCTCAACTTATCATACTTGTCCTCTAGATTTCTACCTATCCTAGGAAATCATAGATTCCTCCCAGGGACAGACAACAAACATTTCTATATATGGGATAAAAAAGGGATTAAATGCCTGGGCCATATTATTAGTGAGGAGAAACAGGACTTTATGTGTTACCAGGAAGTGGCAACCAAATATGATCTCCCTGAGAACCAAATATACTCATACATTCAACTGTTAAATTATGGCAGAAGCCTCCACGACTATAAAAGACACATTTTGAAACATAACGCCTTTGACAGCAGAAATGTACAAATTAACCAGAGACAAGGAAATGGACAAAAATAACAGCAAAAATGTAAAAGCCTGGCAACAGGACTTTAAGGAAGTGCAGACAATGGAAGATCTGGTGGTGGTATATACTAGAACTCGTAAAATAATAGTCTCTGAAAGCTGGAGAGAGATGCAATTCAAAATCATGCATAGAGCCTATATCCCTTTCATGAGACAGGTGAAAAATTTAGAAGCGGACACCACAAAATGCCCCAAATGTAGAAAAGAGAGGGCTAACCTTAAACACTGTTTCTGGGAATGTTAGAAGATCTCGATGTTTTGGGACCAAATATTAAAATTTATCAAGACAGTGACAAAGGTGGAATGGGAAAAACACCCGCTACCCATGCTATTCGCTAACACGGAACCATGGCAAATTAGGATAAATAGAAATAACAAAGCACTCCTTCCAACAGAGATGATCCTCCTAACTGCTAGGAAGGCGATCATGATGAAATGGCTGGAACCAGAGGCCCCAAATATGGAACTAATTAAATCCCTATTAATCAAGCTTATTACCATAGACAAAATCAATAAAAACCAAAGAGGAAACAATCCAGGGACTAACTTCCGAAATAAATGGGACCTAATCATAACATCCTTCCCAACAAAGGACCAGACTAAATTCCTCGAGAAACCAGAGGTAGAAGAACACTCCCAATAATAGACACCCCCCACCTCAAAGAAAGAAATACATCAACTTCATTAAAACCCATAATCCAAAAATAGAGACCAAATTAAACATAGTAAATAGTATATGTTGAGATGATCTAAACAATGTTACCGCCTGTTGGCGATTAGTTTATTAAGCACTCCCAATTTTGATGGAGTGCTCAGGGCTCCTAGAAGTCCGAGTTATAAAGGAAAGAGGAAAAAAACAGGTGATACTTACCAAGATCTCACTGTATAGGTCCATAGCAGAAAATGATATAAAATATCTGTAGCCTCTCTCTATATTTCTTATGTGATATATGTATGTATAGGGGTATGTGTGTATAGATATGTACAAATAAATGTATATGTATGTAACACGACGGGAAAAACAATACATGTACCTATTTGTATGACCTGCAAATGTATACACCTGAATAAAAAAAAAGATATTAAAAAAAACAAAAAAACAATTCAGAGTTGACAAACCACGTCAATGGAAAGAATGAAAGAATGTCGAGGAGAAGCAGCGAACTCTGCAGGAAGAAAATCTGCAGGCTGCTAAGGAAATACAAGGGCTGCAGGAACGTCTGATTACCCAGTGCGTCCTCGCAAAGCAGCAGGATAAAGTGAAGGCTACCCTGACCATCACCAAAGCATCGCTAGAGGCTAAGCTTAGAGGCCAGGTGATTCGGCATAAGAGGGAGCGCAAAAAGGTCCAGAAACTGAGACGAGTATCTGCGGCCCAAGCGAAGAAGTTCACAGTGCTCCACAAAATAAAGAATGATAGGTGGAAGCAAGCTCGGAGAAAGCACAGGGAAGAAATAAAGACCCTGAAAGGAGAATGGCAGGAAATACTCAAGAAACAGAGTGAGACTCTGCAGTCCACTAACTTACAGATGCCTCCAATACGGGAAAAGGTATTGGCTCGGTATCCCACAGTAACTAAGGCCCGTGAGGACAAGTGTACAGTGAGAGCTAGGGACACCACTCACCTTCAAAACAAGATTACGAAGTTTGAGCCACCTAAGAAAGCACTAGCCAAACCTGCAATCGCCCAACAGGCAACAAACAGAGGTAGGATTGCAGAATCTAAGCCAGAAGAATCCTTAGCTGAGGAAGCTGAAAAGATAGGACATTCTCTGGAAATAGAGCTGGAATCGCAACTCAATCCCAAAGAAACTGAAATGGCGACTACATTAAATGGTAAAAGTGCAGGAAGACAGCTTCAAGAACTGAGGGCTCAAATGTTTGTTATTGGACGCTCTTGTGATATCACATAAACATGAACACTTGTTCAAGTGTTAGCGCTCTTGTGAATACCAGGAAATGGACATTTTGTGCTAAAGTGGAGCACATGGGAAGGATGGCGAGAGAGAGCGATTTGCATAGGTGCTCTGCGACTGTCGCCATACAGTCTGCCTACAAAAAGAGGATCGCCCGACACGGGAAAGCTCAGGACCACATGGTCAGTAGAAAGACTCTACTTGAGAAAAGTTCTCCTTGAGCGACTGAGGACTGCTGAACTCAAACACCTTCTGGAGGAGACACTACTAAACTGGAGGAAGGGCTCCAATTCCAACAGGACTGAGGGTTCTCCTCCATCCACTCTCATTCAAGTCACAGAGATATCTCGAGTGACAGTGGAAGGATGGGCTTTGGCCGTGGCAAGCCCGAGCTTCCCACAAACAGGGAGGTATGTAACAGGGGACTTACCCTGTTCAGAAAACTTGCCTCTAATCCAGCAGTGTGCTGGTTAATTGACCAGCACCTGGCTGATTAGAGGTGTTAGAAAAAGCCTGCCTTTGAGACAGGAAATGAGACTCCTTAGCTAACACCTGAGCTGAACTAGGAGACAGAGCAGAGATTCATGAGTCTCACAATTGGGGGGACTGACCAGAGGAATTGCTGTCTTGAGCTGCAGAAGGACTGGACTGTATGCTGATAGCAAGACAAGTGGACCAGAGCTCAAAACCTGGACAGACGTTGCTGTAGCACACAAAGGTGCTTTCCCAAGAGAGCAGAGAAGACTTCCCCTACAGCTTCAGGAGACAGATAATACTTTCTTTTGGAACTGTTATATATCTGCATATATGTTTATATTTTGGGGCTGGTAAATAGCTTAGCTAACCAACCCAGTTAGAGAGGGCTGAGCGACATGTGTAGATAGTCTCCAAAGCGGAGATAGGTTTTTGTTTGGCTTATTTTCCTATGTTTTGCTATGTTAAAGGGACAGGCGCAATAAAGCCTACTTTTAATTTCATCTTAAAAACAGTCTCCATTGCGTACCTCTGAACACGTCTCTTACAGATACATATGCTGCAGAATCATTGCCCCTAAATATCACCCCCTTTTGCCTTGATACCTATGTCCCACTGTGTGTGTCTCTACAAACTCCCTACATTCATGTCCAGCTGTAAAAATAAGAGATAAAACAATTACAGGATCCTGAACGTATAAAACGTTTTTTTAGCAGCACCTAAAAAATTAAGCATAAAATGTAAATATCTGAATGGTGCACGGGAACACGGAGGGACCCTGATTCCCTCCAATGTTACACAATAGAACAAGCAATTTGTTCCCAGCACTCGACAAAATCAATTGAAATTAATAACGGCAAGATACGAGTTTTTACTAATACATAAGAATTATACAAGGTAAACAGCAGCATATATCCCTGATACGCAAATAACTGCAGAGGGTGAAACTAGCAGATCAGAATCACATGTCTAATGTTACACAATATGTAACACAAAAAAATCCTAAGTGAGGGGAGGGAAACACAATGGGATAGACAAGGGGAGGAGAAAACGGGAATAAGGGGGGCAACGAACATGTCGGGGCACTTGGCCCCTTCTTCTGGCCCCTTCCCTTAGATTAATCAGATCTAGGTATTACCCTTGTCCCTGTCAACAAACAAGTGTTCCCTATAACGTAAATAAAACATTAATAAATGCAAAAACAGTGGTAATGTCTATAGTTACTACCCCACAGTGGGGTACTTATGACGAGTAAAGTGTTAATCAGGCCTAAAATAAAGGTTATACCTGGCTGATTAACCCTAACTCGCATTGGGAATGAAGGGGTTAACACTCTCTGCACTACACCACTGTATTTGCCCTGTCCCAGCCTTTTTAAACTCCATTTGCAGGCTATTCCCGGCCTGCTGTAATGAAAATGAATGCAGTGCCTGCTATAATCTGTGGAGACACAAGATGGAGTAGTGAGCACCTCAGTAAGCACTGATTGAAGAAGCGTGGCTGCGGTTCGCAGTCTGTGTAAAGCATGGGTATCCATTTGCTATCGGTTTGACCCTGTAACCACAAGTCAATTGAATAAGTGGCTTGCGGTTAAGTCTGAAGAGGTTTTACCGATAGAATGTATCCGTGCCTTAACTTGAAAGCCGGAAAGTCAATTGGAGTGGGAACTGTGTCAATTGGCGTGAGAACTCGGTGAACATGGTCCCCATAAGCCGGCATTTCAATTAAGGGGGCTAACTAGAGAACGGAGGCACCTAGCACCCTGGTTTTTGGTGTGCAAGTGTAAATAAATAAAACATGAAGATACATATAAAAATTACAGTGATGGTACACCCAGAACATGACGTTTGAATAAAGTGTGTACAATTGTGATTTTAAAATGTACAGACAGGACTGTACTGTTTTTTCTATAACATAGAAACAGGATGGATGTGATGCTCTCAATTGTGACCAGTCCTTATTGGACATCCAGTATTATTTAGGTCCACAATGGGTTAATCTTGATAACGATGGAGTGCCCCCAATAAAGTTGATTGACAACTGGTGGGACAGACGTGGAGTCAGCCAGACCCTCACTAGATTACAGTATTGCAAACCCAACCAGTGTTATAGAAATAAGTGGTCAATGACCATGGTAAGCAGGAATAAATAAAAGGCACTATGGCTCTTTACCTGTACTACCAAGGGGGCACTCGTGTCATTGGCGGTGTGCGGTCCATCTTGTGAAGATCCAGAGGAGTAGAGAGCGTTGATGGCGCACTGCCAGGGGATCCTGAGAGTATCAATCAGGAAAAAGAAACAGCCAGGCCACTCCAAGAATGAAAAAAATGGTGATAGGTTTATTGCATGCTGATAAACACACAGGGAACGGACAGGTAAACGCACCTACGCGTTTCGTACTAAGTGTACTTTATCAAGGTGACCAAAGTGCTGTAAAACTTTTAATTTATACTTACCCAGACCGCTTCCAAACCAATAGGGTGCCGCGTCACCTTCCCGCGTCTCGCAGAGTAAAGGCGGCTAATCTAGTCGCCTGTATGTGCGAAATCGCACGAGAATGGTGCGCGCGCATCCATAGAGTGGGCAGTGTGGGCAAAGTACAGATAGACATGGCGGTACTTTCGACTTCGGTCCACCGAACGGCGTCACAGCCGGGCGCCATGTTGAATGGTCGCGCCAGTGCGACGTCATATTCAGTAGACCCATTGAGTCTCAAGTAGTGTATTTTACACAACAATAACTTTATTGAACAAACAATGTGAAGCAGACAAGTAAAATACAAATAAAATACAAATGACTACAAATAACTAGTTGCTATGTTAGCAGCAACCCTGTGCAACTGTATAGGGGAGAAAATAGAAAGAAGATACATTAGAAAATCTATATATATTAAGATGATAGATAGGTCATACAGGAATAATAATGTATGTTACAGTATATGAATTTAAATGAGCATAATTGAGTTTATCCAATTCAATATATAAAGCCCTTTGAATCACAAACTATTATATCATATGACATACCAAAACATTTTTGAAATATACATATTTGGTATTATTTCATAGGATGTACCCACACAGTTAGTATACATACAGTAGGGAAAAATTTAAACACCTTGTTTATCAGAGGAGAGAACAGTATATGATATGAAAATCATATAAAAAGTATTCATAATAGTCATGACATCCTTAGGTATAATAAATTCATACAATATAAAGCATTGACATCAATACTATTCATCATAGAGGAATATTTCAATATAGCAGAAATTTTGTCTCATTTCTAGATGGATATATATTACATGTTTAGTTTTATCTCATATAGCATGTTCATAACTCTATGGTTATGAACACCGAGTGGGAAATTTAAATCTGTTTCAAATATATGTAATTAATTATAAACATGATCAATAATAATGTAAAAAATATATATTGTTATTAATAGTGATCTAATATTTACAGATGATATATATATATATGAACTTATTTATGAGTAAAATTAAAAATCACAAGAATAATTATAAAAAAGGTTATAAACAGAGTGATACACTGATATATAGAAAATAAATATATACCAGAAAAAGGTAAGTGTTTAAATTTATAACTTTATAAAAAGTGACTCAAATCCCAATCGGTGTTCATGCCCAGGGGAGTTCTTGTTCTTAAGGTGAAGATCCAAAAGGATTCCCGTCTATCTAGTTGTTTCAACCTATCTCCTCCCCTTATGGGCATAGGAACATGCTCTATGCCCTGAAATGTGAATGAGCCAGCACCGCCAACGCGTAGGTGTGTTTACCTGTTCGTTCCCTGTGTGTTTATCAGCATGCAATAAACCTAACACCATTTTTTTCATTCTTGGAGTGGCCTGGCTGTTTCTTTTTCCTGATTGATACTCTCAGGATCCCCTGGCAGTGCGCCATCAACGCTCTCTACTCTGTTTTTTCTATAAGCCCGGGAAAAATCCTCTGGCATGTAAATGTGTTAGGGGTGAATGAGCTGAGGGTATTCCCTCCCTGGCACTTCAAGAGGATACCGCTGAACCGGCGACCCTCAGTCTATAGAAGTGACAGGGATGAAAAACCCATGAGCCATAATGTATACACAATCGTAGGGGCGATGGGGAGGCAATACCTCAGCTTGTACTTTGTTGAAGACATCTAAATACTCATGATACACCGTCGGCAGACTGGTCAGGTTAGAGGGAGTGGTGTCCAGGCCAGCGAGCACGGCAGCAGGAGGAGTAACCGACTTCTCTGATGTGGGAGACCATTGGATGGTTAAGACATCGGTCCAATCTATAAGCAGATTGTGGAGCTGCAGCCATGGCAATCCTAGCATAACCTGGACTGTGGGGGAATGGAAGACGTCAAAGACCATTACCTCTCTATGGCCATCCGCGGTGGACAGGGCAAATGGAATGGACTCCCTAATGATGAAGGCTGGTTGAAGCGGGCGTCCATCGATAGCCTCCAGGCCAATGGGCGATCTCTTCTTGACCAAAGGAATACGGTTCTTGCAGGCGAAGGTGTGATCAAGAAAGTTACCACCAGACCCGGAGTCGATGAAAGCTTTCACTTCTATTTGAAGATCAGGGCCCATCGGTGTTACAGGGAGCATAAGTTTTTAGGTAGTTCCTTAGGGAGAGAGGGGCAAGGAGAGATAGTACCCAGTAAAAGCCCCTCTACCTTTACTGGACGTTTCCGTTTCCCGGCTTCAGGCGACAGTTTCGGAGTCGATGCTCAGGGGAACTGCAATAATAGCAGAGACCCTCCTCACAACGACGTGCTCTCTCCGCAGCCCGAAGTTGCTGGCTACCGATCTGCATCGGTTCAGGAGCATCCAACGCAGGGCAGGGCGAAGGAGAAGGCCTGTGAGAAACAGAAAGAGGGGGTAGAGAACGAGAACAGTGACGCTCATGTCGTCGTTCTTGGGTACGTTGATCCATACGGATGCTGAGTGCAATGAGTTCCTTAAGGGAAGAAGGTCGAGCGTGAGCTGCGAGGTCGTCCTTTAGAGTGTCAGACAAACCATGCCAAAATGCTGCGGCAAGAGCCTCGTCGTTCCATTGGGTCTCTGCGGCGATGGTGCGGAACTCCACTGCGTATCTTGCAGCTGACCTCCGCACCTGCGTGATATGGAACAAAGAAAAAGCAGCAGTCTCCCTACGTGCTGGTGTGTCAAACACCTGTTGAAACTCATGCCTTAACCTTGGATAGTCTTGAGTTAACTCAGGTTGGTGTTCCCAGAGGGGAGCGGCCCATGCGAGAGCGTCGCCAGTGAGTAAGGTGTAGATGTAAGCCACCTTGGTACGAACAGTAAGGAAGAGGGAGGGGGACATCTCAAATTGAACCTCGCATTGGTTCAAGAATCCTCGGCAAGCGAGAGGGTCCCCATCATACCGGTTGGGAGGTGGTATGTGTGGCCCTGGATTGTGCATAGCTACAGGAACAAAGGGTGTTGGGCAACTGGGGTTTCCCAGAGACACAAGTTGGCAAGTTGTTGTGATACTGAGGTCAGTTGATTGCTGACAAATTGCAACTGTTCCACGGAAACTGGCCCACCTCAGGGGGGTCTGCATTTGTTGGGCTCTGCATAATGTAACGCCTGTATGCCCGCAGACCTGTCTAGTCCCCAGTACTGAGGCGGGCAAGGGCACAACACACACCCACAGCAGCGAGGGCGTGCCCGGAGTGTGGCAATGCGTTGCCGGGCCTGGTAAGAAAAGGGTCAACGTATACTTGCAAAGTCCGGGGTGCCAGAGATCGGATAGTAATGTCCGTGTGCCAGAGTTCAAGGATTGGAGAGAGCAGCGCAGTGGTGTCCGTAAGCCAATGTTCAGGGGTTGGAGAAAGCAGAGTAGTCAAATCCAAAGCAGTAGTTCAAGCCAGGGGAATCCAAACAGAAGCAGGGACAGGAACAGCGCTGGAACAAACAAGGGAGCTAGGCATAGACACTGCACACACAGGAGTCACAGGAAAGCTATACAGAGCAATGAGAAACTGGACAGAGTGGGGTTATAAAGGAAGGAGAACCAATAGGAGAAAGGGGAGGAGCAGAGTGTTGAGAGAGAGTTTACAGGGATAGGTCTGAGAGAGCAGGGGAGTATGTTGTACCAGAAACTCATTATTCCTTCAGCTAATTCATACTTTTTGAATGGTTTCACCACTTTTCTGATATAATCCTTCAACTGATGCCATACCAATTCGATGGGATTCAAGTCTGGAGATCTTGAATAGGAGGGGGAAAAAAGGTGAATTAAAACAATGAGAACCGGTTACCGAACTTACTCCTGTGGCATCTTAACCCAGTTGATACCGCTGGCAAGAATATGGGCAGAAGGCGTAGTGTGTTTCGGATCATTGTCCTGGAAGAAATAGTGATCAGATGGGAAATCACGCGTAATGTATTCAACAATCGCTGGCACTATTTTCTCTTGGAAAAATACTTTATTCATGTGTAGCCGTGTTTCCTAATGAATACAGTGCGCTACCAATGCTGTTCAACCTGTTGGCTCACAGGGCCTAAGCCTCCGCCACGGAGAGCCTGGGGTAACACATCTGAATACAAATAACCTTTTACCAAGTGCAGCGCCTCCACCTGTGATGGCTCCCAGCAGAGTGGAAGTTGTTCCTCACAGGACAATAATATAATACCACGCACACAGCATATAAAACAACCAATGACTTTACTAATAGCAACCATAAATTTGCATGTCATAAACAGGTGTCCCTCTGTATAGGAGACACTATAATACGGCGTCTCACAGGACGCAACCCCTTCACGTTGTACTCGACCCTCGTGTCCAGTTCTCCACACCACAATCCCACCCCCCAAAGTGAGGTATGTGTGTGTGACTGCGCAGCCAATATGTTCGGATGTTATAGTTGGTGCACTTGTAGATGTTACCTGCCGAGCGCTCCAGCGCTCGGGCCTGCCAATGGACTTCGCAAAGGATCCGACGATGAAGACACTCCAGGGATACCTTCCGGGCGATCCCACCTGGTCAACTGCTGTTGGACTTGCAAAGGTCTGAGCCCAAACCTCTGTATGGTACCGCGGCAGTCTCTGCGTCTGACAACTCTCCTACTGATACTAAGGTCGGGTTCCTATCTTAGGGCCTTTCCCTACATCAGCTTCACTCACTCTGACTCAGGGACTAACTGGGCCGGGGGTATGTGGCCTAGTGTAGGGGCTACATGCCTCTCTACACACAGAGCTCCTTCTCCTTCCTCCTCCGGCTCGGCTCTGCCAGCGTGCTCCCCTGCGCAACCTCCTAACTCTTCCTCCCGTGAATACTCCCGCCCTATTGGCTCCCTGGCGTCACTTGGTCTCGCTAAGTGTCTTGGGACTCGTAGTCCCGTGCGCTGCACCCTATCAGATTGCCTCCTGTTTCGCGGGCTCTCGCAACCCCTTGCTGCTCATGCGCGACCATCGCTCCATCATCACCTCCACGGGCTCACTGCGCATGCGCGAATATCCAACATGGCGGCGCCCTATCGCTCGGGTCACTGCGGAGCCTCCGGTGCACCGGAGCGCTCCCTACACTGGCTGCAACCTTCCCTATTCTCCCAGTAAATGGAGGTAGGGTGAGCCTGGGGGACCTGGCTACACATGATTCCTGGAACATGAAAAGAAAAATGTAACATTAGGTTGGGAAATAATCCTTCTCCCTCACTACCCTCTCTATCCCGGTCCCATGAATATCCTCCCTCCCCTCCTTACCTCCTCCTCCCTCTTTTCCCCCTTATCTCTTCTCCTTCTGTCCTTTACTCCCTCTATTCTTTCATTTGTCTCTACAGGGATATGCAAGGGGACTCTGAAAAAGGGTCCATGGTTTAAGGAATCTCTACAGCTGGTTCTGTAAGAATACAAGCTTCTGGTTCTTTGTATATAAAAAATGCTGTAAAGATACCCCCTTGAAACGCTGTTATATTACTAATTTTTTTTATCCCTGTGACAACCAATAAAAAAAGTTTGAAACAAAAAACACACTTGTGTAGGTTTAACAGTTTTACTGCACAGACTAATAATAGTAACACTCCAAAACATACATGCCTCGCAGGGTCTTACTCCTTCACCTTTGCACCGTGATCTCACCCTCGTGGGGTTTACCTCCAAGTAGTAAAATGCCCCTGAGCACCCAACACTGTGGTGTCCACAGAGTCAATCACCCTCCGACGTGTGTGTGACATCACTGTCCCACTAGCCCGTGTATGGGTGGTGCACTTGGTGAGATGAGATACCAGCCGGATGTGTCCACACCTGTGCGCGCAAGGATGAATATGGGATCCACGTATCCAAAGCAATGAACCGCGATGCCTCCGCCTCTACGTTGGGTGTGTCCTGCGTGGATTGTACCACCTTAGAGTCTCTGTGGGTATAGATGGATGATCTGGTCCCAGATCACTCTGGTCAAGGATGCAGCCACATCCTAGCTTTGTCCCTATGCTCTGGTTCTACAGCCAGTGTCCCTGCAGCAACCACAAGCTACACAGGGGAAAAGCCAAAGGCACCTGCATATACCTCTTACCCCTTCCTTGTCCCAGCTCCGACTGGCATGGCTTGCAGCAAACGAAAAGTATCTATCTACAGAGCAGGAGGATTCAGGAGCCCTATTGGCTGATACGCGATGTGACTATGTCCCAGAGGCTTATGGGATATGTAGTCCCTGCTTGGAGCCTCTTCCTCTTGGCCGCCATTTGCAAGCATGTCCTGCAAATGCGCAGCATCTCGCACATGTGCAATTGCCTCTAATATGGCGGTGCCCCGCAAAGGAATCCGCCAGCTACGCGATCGCAACCTTCCCGGCACCTGCGTAACCTGCTCCGCGTCTCAGTTCCCACCCACAGCCCTCCCCATTCTCCGATGTTGGTCACAGCCGCAGCGGCATGTAAGGGAATGAAGGGGAACCCGGGAGGAACCAATGGGATTAAGGGGAGCCCAGAGGGAGCCCCATGCTATGCACCTCTGCAAACATCTCTTACACAAAGATACGCCCTTTCCTCTGTTGCTCGACTGCTAAAACTCTGACACAGACCCTCATTCTCTCCGTCTCGATTACTATAACCTCCTGCTGTCTGGCCTTCCTGCCTCTCACCTGTCTCCCCTATAATCTATCCTAAACGCTGCTGCCAGAATCACACTACTCATTTCTAAATCTGACTCAGTGTCTTCCCTGCTGAAATCCCTCTCCTAGCTTCCTATCAAATCCTGTAACACACACAATTCTCCTCCTCACTGTTAAAGCTTTACACTCTTCTGCTCCTCCTTACATCTCAGCCCTAATTTCTTGATATACACCATCCCAACTCTTGCGTTCTGCTCAAAGGATGTTTTCTCTCTACCCCTTTCGTATCTAAAGTCCTCTCCTTCCTTAAACCTTTCTCACTGACTCCCCACAACTCTGGAATGCCCTTCCCCGTAGTATCCGACTAGCACCCTCTCTATCCACCTTTAAGACCCACCTGCTTAAGGAAGCATACGACTAGCTCAATGGCTGATAATTTACAACTCATACATAAACCTTGGCACCCTGCAGACAGATTTACCAGAACTCCCTCCTACTGTCTCTGTACGTTCTTCCTACCAACCAATTAGATTGTAAGCTCTTTGGAGCAGGGACTCCTTTTCCTAAATGTTACTTTTATGTCTATAGCACTTCTTCCCATTATGTGTTATTTGTATTATTTATATGATTGTCACGTGTATTAGTGCTGTGAAGCGCTATGTAAATAAAGACATAGATACCAACCCTGTGTAAGCACTTGGGTGACAAGGTTTTCTTACTGAGAAACATTGTATACACTCTGCACATGGGAAAGGTTTCTCCCCTGTGTAAATGCTCTGGTGTCTGAGGACTGTCCTCCTATAACGGAACTGATTATGATGTAATCCCCTTTTATGAATTGTCTGGTGTGTGTTGAGGTGCCTCTCAGAGCTGAAATGTTTCCCAGATTCTGCACAATTAAAACGTTGCTCCCTTGTGTAAATCTGATGGTGTAACAAGACCCACTTTGTATAAAATGGTTTATCACACTTTGAACAAGCACATTATTTCCCCTGTGTGAATCATGTGGTGTGTGAGGTCATTCATCCAAGAAACGTTTTTCCTATACTCTGTCCATGTGAAAGGCCTCTCCCTGCATGAATTTGTTGGTATCTGAAGAGGTGACCCTTAACACTGAATTGTTTCCCACACTGAACAAGCAAATGGTTTCTCCACTGTAAATACTTGGGTGTGACAGGAGGTCACACTTTGTACTGAATTGTTTCCAACACCTTGAACTAGGGTTAGACAATAACAAAATACTTCCCACCATAAGGTCAGCGCTTACCCCCCCAGCACCCTTTATGAGGGCGGCTTTAGGGGGCGCTTCTGCAGTTGTGCGGAGACCGATCAATTTAAGTTTTGGCGCTGAGGGGAGCGGAGGGCCAGTCACGTGAGCAGTTCGCCCAATGAGGGCGAACCAGCTCCGTGACGTCACCGGTCCGCCCCCGGACGGCGTGCGCACTAAGGCCAGGGAAAGCACCCGCTTTCCCTCAGCCTCCGCGCGCCTCCACACGGCTGCAGTCTCTATGGACTAGGCCTAAGAGTATTAAGTAATTTATCATGATAACAATATTCAGCAATATATTAACTCCCAATAGAAAACAAAAAAGCAGAAGTCCTCAAAATGTTCAAGGTCATTTATTGTGAAACATATTTATTACACAAATGCATTTCATTCTTAATAAAATGTAAAAAAGCAAATACATTTTAGTATATTTTAATTTTAATTATAACAAATGTTTCCATAAAAGTGTTACATCAACTATACCCACACTAAAACCCCTTTCTTTATTATGTTATTTTTATTTATTTATAAAATGTTTTACCAGGAAGTAATACATTGAGAGTTACCTCTCGTTTTCACGTATGTCCTGGGCACAGAGTTAAGATGACAAATAATACATGGTTACAAATACAGTTACATAAGTGAACAGGGTATACATTATATACAAGACATTGCATGCACAGTTAAAGATAATATATATTATAGGCGTATGTAACAGTTACAGACCAGATTCAAATGTGAGACAGCCTTAGTTTTGAAAGAACTTAAACTGGTGGTGGATGCGAGAGTCTCCAGTAGGTTGTTTCAGTTTTGGGGTGCATGGTAAGAAAGTTTATAATTACCCCCACGACCCCCCTTCTCCTGTACACATTAATAGGGCATGGGCAGGCGTGGGTTAATGGGCATGGGGAAGGAGGGGGTCAAGAGGCACGGGTGAGAGCCGAGAGAAATACAGGGGAGGAGAGAAAGGGGTTGAGTCATGGTGGAAGGGAAGCGGCAAGAGGCATGGCAGAGGGGAAGAGGTTAATATGGAGGGGTGAGATTACCAGCAGGAGGATTCCTTATAGCTGCAGTCTCTACCAGACCCACACTCAGTCCTCTCTCTGACAGTCCCCACCCCCACGCCTCTCTGCCAGACCCACCCCCACCCCTCTTTGCCAGATCCACCCCCACTCTGCAGCTGCTGATAGGAATGCCATGGTAAGAAGTAATGGCAAATATTGCGTCACCGTCCATTTTTATTACTGCAGTATTACTATGCTACTGGTATATTGCCCAACCCTACTTTGAACAATCACATATTTTATCTCATGTATGAATCCTCATGTGTGTAATGAGGCTGATCCTCTGTGAAAAGCTTTCCCCACACTATGTACATGGAAATGGTTTGTCCCGTGTATTAATCCTGTGGTGGGTGAGGAGGTGGCTCATTTGAGAAAAGCTTTGCCCACACTCTGTACATGTGAATGGTTTCTCCCCTGTATGTATCCTCTGGTGTAAGAGGAGGTTGTTCTTAATACAGAATGGTTTCCCACACTCTGTAGATGTGAATCATTTCTCTCCTGTATGAATCCTCTCGTGTCTGAGGAGATGGCTCTTAATTGTGAATTGTTTCCCACATTCTGTACATGTAAATTGCTTCTCCCCTGTATGAATCCGCTCATGTTTGCGGAGAGCTGTCTTCTGAGAAAAGCTTTTACTACACTCTGCACATGTGAATGGTTTCTCTCCTGTATGAATCCGTTCATGGTTGAGGAGCCACGCCTTTGTAGAAAAGCTTTTACTACACTCTGTACATGTGAATGGTTTCTCCCCTGTATGAGTCATCTGGTGTATGAGGAGACTGCTCTTAATTGTGAACTGTTTCCCACACTCTGGACATGTGCATGGTTTTTTTCCTGTATGAGTCACCTGGTGTATGAGGAGACTGCTCTTAATTGTGTACTGTTTCTCACACTCTGGACATGTGAATGGTTTCTCCCCTGTATGAGTCCTCTTATGGTTGAGAAGCCCTGTCTTCCGAGAAAAGCTTTTACTACACTCTGAACATGTGAATGGTTTCTCACCTGTATGAGTCCTCTTATGGTTGAGGAGCCCTGTCTTCCAAGAAAAGCTTTTACTACACTCTGTACATGTGAATGGTTTTTCTCCTGTATGAGTCATCTGGTGTATGAGGAGACTGCTCTTAAATGTGAACTGTTTCCCACACTCTGTACATGTGAATGGTTTCTTTCCTGTATGAATCCACTCATGGATGAGGAGTTCTTTCTTTATAGAAAAGCTTTTACTACACACTGCACATGTGAATGGTTTCTCTCCTGTATGAATCCGCTCATGGTTGAGGAGCCACGCCTTTGTAGAAAAGCTTTTACTACACTCTGTACATGTGAATGGTTTCTCCCCTGTATGAGTCATCTGGTGTCTGAGGAGGCTTCTCTTAATACTAAATTGTTTCCCACACTCTGTACATGTGAATGGTTTTTGTCCTGTATGAGCCATCTGGTGTAGGAGGAGACTGCTCTTAAATGTGAATTGTTTCCCACACTCTGTACATGTGAATGGTTTCTCCCCTGTATGAGTCATCTGGTGTCCGAGGAGGTATTTCTTAATCCTGAATTGTTTCCCACACTCTATACATGGGAATGGTTTCTCCCCTGTATGAATCCGCTCATGGTTGAGGAGATCTGCCTTATGAGAAAAGCTTTTACTACACTCTGCACATGTGAATGGTTTCTCCCCTGTATGAGTCATCTGGTGAACGAGGAGGTTGCTCTTAATCCTGAATTGTTTCCCACACTCTGAACATGGGAATGGTTTCTCCCCTGTATGAGTCATCTGGTGTCTGAGGAGACTGCTCTTAATTCTGAATTGTTTCCCACACTCTGAACATGGGAATGGTTTCTCCCCTGTATGAATCCGCTCATGTTTGCGTAGGGTCCTCTTGGTACTTAACTGTTTCCCACACACTGTACAAGTAAAATGAGTCACTGCTGTCTGAATCATCTGGTGTGAAAGAAGTTTCCCCTTCAGTGAGAAACTGCTCCCATCGTCTGTACATGTAAAGGCTTGCTCCCTAGCGGGGACACAAAGATGTGTGAGCAGGTCCCTGTCCAGTGAGAAGCTTATGCCACACTGACAACAGAGAAAAGGCTGAGCACTGCGGCTTCTTCTTAAATCTCTCGCATACCTTTTGCTGGACCCATATTTAGAGTCTGTCTTCGCTGTGTGCTGTACAAGCTCTGTAAATGCACCATCATGAGGCACTGGTTCCTTGCTCGTGTCTAAGACGTGGCAGGAATAGTTGTTTTTTGGCACTTCTGGGCTGCAAGGAGTCAGACAGCTTCTGGATGTATCAGAGCTCAATTTCTGTTCCTCATTCAGGCTGTTCTCTAACAGAAGTAAACAAAAAAAGACAGAACAAATGTTTTCAATCTGTAAATCAAATTATAATAACACTAGAAAACATACAAGCCTCGCAGGGGCTTTGTGCCTCAGGGAAGGGGAAAAGGCTGGCGGGAGAGAGTAGCGGAGGCAATAGGGAAGCGGCGAGAGGTAGGAAGTGAATAGTAATAGGAGAGTAGGGAGGGAGGTAGGAGGGGAAGCACACAGTAGGAAAGACAGCGGAAGGTGATAACGAAGGATAGAGTAGGTTAGTCGGAAAGGGGAGATGGGGACGAGATAGGCAGGCAAGGGGATAGGGAAGAAGGGGAGTAAGGAAGTAAGAGTTAGGGGAGGGATTAGGTGGGGCAGAGGATGATGGGAACGGGAGGAAGTTAAGGCAGGGAGGAAGCAGGTGTAAAGAAGGGTCAAGTAGGTAGATAGGGCAATGTTGGAGTGGAAGAGGATGGACTAGTTAGTGGGAAATATGGGTCCTGGAAAGAGACAAAGCAAGAAGGGAAGCTAGGCACGGAGCAGAAAGCCGGAAGCAGCAACGATCTTAGCAACGAGCACCAAAGCGACAGGGGATCCAGATGAGAAGGACAGACCAGGGAGGAAGGCGCAAGATTCAGGAGCAATGGTGATGGATCAAGGGTTGTTGGGGTGGGATCAATACATTTATACGTGGTTTTAGTTTAAAGTTTAAGTTGTAGAGCGGGGCAGGAGTAGAGGGAGGTCCTACTCCAAAGTCCGCTTGGACCGCACGTTAGGAGTGAGGAGGGAGGCTCTTCACCAGCCTAACAAAGTCCTTTGAGCCATTGCATCCGGAGGAGACTATACACAATCCAGGATGTCGGAACTAGCCCCGCAGACCGGGCTGGAGCTTAAAGGCAGCAGACTCGGAGCTAGAGGAGGAAAGAGGAGGCGCCGAGAAATGCCATTTTTTGTGAAATGTTGTCTTGTGTTTATGTTCCCCCAGGTTTCCCCATTTATGTGTTCCCCATTCATTGTTTCCTTAGGGAGGCGAGTCAGGAGGAGTGAAGAAAGAGGAAGCAGAGAGGATCAGATACATACGAGGCCCGTCAGAGTACGACAGATCAAAAGGCAGAAGTTCATAAATGAGTAAGGAAATAATCTTAATTTCACACAATGTTAAGGGTTTCAACAGCCCAGCTAAAAGAAGGGTTATTATTTATTTATTTATAAAATATTTTACCAGGAAGTAATACATTGAGAGTTACCTCTCGTTTTCAAGTATGTCCTGGGCAAAGAGTTAAGACAAATAATACATGTTTACAAATACAGTTACATAATGAGCAGGGTATACATTATATACAAGACATTGCATGCACAGTTAAAGATAATTTGTATTATGGGCGTATGAAACAATTACAGACCACATTAAAATGTGTGACAGCCTTAGATTTGAAAGAACTTAGACTGGTGGTGGATGTAAGAGTCTCCGGTAGGTTGTTCCAGTTTTGGGATGCACGGTAAGAGAAGGAGGAGCGGCCGGATACTTTGTTGAGCCTTGGGACCATGAACAGTCTTTTGGAGTCTGATCTCAGGTGATAGGTGCTGTATGTGGTAGGGGTGAGGAGCTTGTTCAGGTAGCTGGGTAGCTTGCCCATAAAGAATTTAAAGGCAAGACAGGAAAGGTGAACTTTGCGCCTAGACTCGAGTGATGACCAATCTAGTTCTTTGAGCATTTTGCAGTGATGTGTGTTATAGTTGCATTAGAGAACAAAACGACAAATTGAGTTGTAGAGGGTGTCAAGTTTGCTAAGGTGGGTTTGAGGTGCCGAGCCATATACTATGTCTCCATAGTCAATATTTGGCATTAGCATCTGCTGTGCAATACGCTTTCTGACCAGGAGACTTAGGGAGAATTTGTTCCTGTAAAGTACCCCTAGTTTGGCATAGGTCTTGGTTGTCAGGGTATTAATGTGCATCCCGAATGTTAAGTGGGAGTCATTCAGGGACTACAAGCGTAAGGGGGCAGAAATTCTGTTTATGCAAGAGACACACTTTTCAAGGAATAATAGGCCCAAGTTTCTGGATAAAGACTTCCGGACGAGTTTCTTGTCCTCGGCACAAGTTAAAAAAAAGGGGGTAGCCATCTTAATCTATAACAGACTACCATTCATAGCCGACAGAACACACAGGGACAGGGAGGGAAGGTACATAATAGTAACCAGGACTATTCAAGCCCACCCCATCACTCTGGCGACAGTATACGCCCCATGCGAATCTTCCACAGATTTTTTCGAGGTATTTTTTTGCAAGTTACGCAAAGTAGCAAAAGGCAATATCATATTGGCAGGAGACTTGAACCGAGCACTTAACACTGACCTGCATAGATGTTCTAACACTAACAAGGCCCACAGACAGGACTTACTAACAATATCGAAAGGGTTGAAATACTTTCAACTCTTGGATATCTGGAGGGAACAACACCAGGGAGTGAAGGAATATACGTTCTATTCCCACCCTCACAACAGTTACAGCAAGATAGATTACTTCCTTGTGTCCAATAGATTGGTTCCTGGGGTCACTCGCTCAGAGATACATGATATTTCATGGTCTGACCATGCATCTATAGAGCTGCGATGCACCTTAATTCCGCTAGACAGACCTAGAGCGAATTAGAAACTAAATGAGATCCTTTTAAAAATACCAGATTTAGAAAGAGAGGTGGGGGGAAAAAAACAAAGAATATTTTCTGGAGAATGAGGGGAGTGTAGCCACACACTCCACGCTGTGGGAAGCTCATAAGGCAACCCTCAGGGGGATACTAATGAATTTGGCCTCCAAACGACGAAGGGAAAGAGAGAAAAAGATAAGAGTTAGAAAAACAATTAGCAGACCTATCAGCCATTCATAAAGCAAACAAGCAGGATCATATCCTGAAACAATTACTAGATACCAAAACAAAGCTCAATCTCCTGCTCTCCTCCCATGCAGAGAAAGAAATGACTTGGTCTAAGTGCAAATTTTATGAAAAAGCTAACAAGCCAGATACCCTACTTGCCAACAAGCTAAAAATAAAGGTTCCAAATTCCCACATTCACGCGATACGGACCCAGAGTGGGGAGCCGACATCCATTCCTGGGAAAATAGTAGAAGAATTTAAAATCTACTATGAAAAACTATATAATGGAGATAAAGTTACCCACAACCTAAAAACACAAGAAATGCTACAAACATTTCTGAAAGAGGCAAAATTACCCACATTGAGCAGGGGAGAGAGAGAAGCACTACAGGCGGACTTTACGTTAGAAGAGCTATCAGAGGTAATTAAGAACCTAAAACCAGCTAAAGCGCCGGGGCCGGACGGCTTCTCAAACCTGTATTACAAAAAATATCTGAAATTATTAGCCCCCCACATGTTAAGATTATTTATTGAAATCCTAGCGGGGGCCTCCTTCCCAACTCAAATGCTACAGGCCTCAATCTCAGTGATCCACAAACCTGGAAAGGACCCGGCAGACTGCAAGAGCTACCGGCCTATATCTCTGATTGATTCCGATATTAAAATATACTCCAAACTCATAGCCAAGAGAGTGGGTATTGTTCTTCCCAGGCTGATTCATACGGATCAAGTAGGGTTTATCGGGGGTAGGCAAGCGGCAGACAACACCAGGAGAATAATTGATTTAATTGATTTGGCCAAGCAGAAAAATATTTACTCCATGGTGTTAAGTCTGGACGCTGAGAAAGCCTTCGATAGAATAGACTGGCCCTACCTAACAGCAACGCTTGAGGAATTTGGTTTGAAGGACGCCTCCTAAAAGCCATTATGGCACTGTACGATGCTCCGACGGCACGGGTGAGACAACAGGGATTCCCCTCCGAGCAATTTAATATTAGAAGCGGAACAAGACAGGGGTGCCCGCTGTCCCCACTGTTTGCCCTCTGTATTGAACCCCCAGCAGCCCACATCAGACATAGCCCATGTCACGGTAACTTCTGACAAGATATCATTTACACCAAATAACTGGGTTGAACTGAACGAGGCTTAGATATAATAAAGTATATTTATTCCTTTAGATAGGTGAACACACAATATAGTACAGTAACAGGCAAGAGGTAACACTTACTTGGGGAATGGGGGATGAGAAGTATGTTGCATAGCAATTCTCCAGCAATCAGGTACAATCAAGATGGTATCAGAAGACAAAGGATATAGGGTTGACCACAGTTTATATATCTTTTGTAACCCTATCCTTAACATTAAGTACAGGTGATTGGATCACAATTACCTGTAGCCAATCTTTAACGTGGGAACACATTTTGATACAAGCCCCCCAGCTAGTTGGCTCATGCGCACTAGGACCCTGGGGTCTCATTTCTGTAGCCCCACATTTACATCAGAAATGCCAGCCAGTCTACCAAATGGAATTTCTGGCAGGATACTCTTTGTTGTAAGGTGTAAAATGTGACACTTACAGACTGCTCTGGTTTGAGTCGTCTCCGCCCTACTGTAAACAGTGAGGGTGACAAAATCCTTTGAACAACACTTAAGTCCCAGACAGTGGGTCGCCTCTCTGACCATATGCTTCCTTTTGCCCAAAGGAATTTACTCTGGTTTCTGTCCCTGCCTTGGGACACAGTATTAAAGATAAAATACAAACATTCTAGAATGTCTGGTTCTGTTGGGTTTAGCGGGTCCAAACTTCCCAGTTCTCAATGCCGGAACTGGGACACCATATGGTCCAATTTGAGACCCGCTACGACCTTCGGAACCGGAGTTACACAAATACAGGTTAAACCGTTTCCCATTTTAATACAAAAATCTCCGCTGTAAATGAAATCACGGTTTTTCACTAAATCCCCATTGAAAAAAACAGGCTCCTCCGCCATAGACTTTCAATGGCAAACCACCGCCGTTGGATGCAATGGGAATCCTCCGCCATAGACTTTCAATGGGGCAGCGCCGCCGTTGAGGTCTATGGGGTTTTTCCGCCATAGCCTGTCAATGAAAATTGGCCGCCATTGGAGTCTATGGGAAAAGTCCCGAACTTTCAAGGGGGTCCATACTCCATCGGGTTGGTCCAAGAGGGTCAAGGATGGTTCTGCAGTCATGCTGGAGCAGTGACTACAGGTACCCCAAACCCTAGCCCTCTGGACCCTCCGGAACCGGAGATATGGATTCATGGTTTTCAGCTTTTTCACTTAGTCAATTTCTTGAGCTGTTTCTGCTGCCACCGCCATCGGAACCTATGACGCGACCCGCTCTCTCGGCACGACCCTTCTCGGGGGTCTAGGATTCGGGGACCCGGTTGTGGTCGAGTGGGGGGAGGCCTAGGAACTAGGGGCAAAAATAATTTTATTTCTAGGTGCTCTAAAACTGTAGATTCCCACGCCACTTAACGTTGAACTTGACTGCTAAGTGATCCATGCTCTTTTTCAGAGAATGTATCCGCTTTGCGGTTTTGCGTTTGGACGGCAGCCAACTCGTTCCTGGAAAGCGCGGTCGAGGAATCTCCATTGAAGTCAATGGGCCCATTGACTTACAATGGGAAACCGCCGCTCTTCCTCTCGGACGCCACCTGCTGGTCTTCACAGGAAACAGGACCAAAACGGCAAGATTCGCCATTGAAATGCATTGAGCTCTAATGGCGGCCTATGGGACCCTGCAAAATGGTGCCTGAAAAGGCGGGAAAATTACACAAAGGGCTATAATCACTAACGAACTATTAACCCTTGTACTCCCGGATGGATTCCAGTGTGTGTGTGTGTGATACAGACACTGATATAACCAGATATAACAATAAAGCATGGGAACAGGGGAATATACATTTGCATGTTATAACAAGGGTTAAATCACCTTTCTGGACCGCAGCCCAGTTAACCCCTTGTCTCCCTGGTGAGGTCCGGGGATGGCCAAATGGGCTGCAATCCCTTTAATACTGGGCCACCCCCTTTCTCCCTCTACAGCCCAGACATAGCAGGAATTTCGATTGGCGATCAACTACACAAAATAGCTCTAAAATAGCTCTGTATGCAGATGACGTCATTTTGATGCTGTCAAAGCCTCTCGCATCCCTGCCCAATGTATTCGGGATCTTAAGTAAATTCAACCAAACCTTTGGCTTTAAAATCAATCAGACTAAATCGGAAGCCCTCAACATAAATCTTCCCAAAGAGGTGGAGAAATTGATAGAAATAAACTTTTTTTTTATAACTTAAATTTTTATTAGTTTTCACAATGTTACAATACATGCGTACATACAATATTTGTAATGATTTTCAACATTGAACACCGTGCAACTCCCATTTTCTAGTGAAATAATAATACATCATAACACTCCATATGCGGGAGGGGGTTGGGGAGGGAGAGGGGGGTGGGGAAAGACACCTCTTCTGCATGCTTCTTTTCCTTGGGTCACCACCTCATCTCACCTTGCATTCGACCATCTGTATTCCTACTCGGGTCGCTTAGATTAACTACACATCTGGCAGGTATACCAAATTCTGTTCCGAATTTTGGGGATTACTGGGATTTCGTTTGGTTTCAATAATGCTGCGATCTCTGCCCTCGTGGCCAATGCGAAATGTGCAATCAGTTTCATATCTGTTTCAGCTACCCCCGGGGTCTGCCTGTTCAACAGGAATAACCATGGGTCTAGTGGAATTGTGAGGTTAAGGATCCTCTGTAGCCAATCTCTAATTTGCTCCCACAAGGGAGTTACCCGAGGGCAAGACCACAGCATATGTAACAGGTCGGCCGGGTCTCCACATTGTTTAGGGCACAATGGAGAGTATCCTGGGACAAATTTTGATAATCTAACTGGGGTGTGGTACCATCTCATTAATACTTTATATGCGTTCTCCTTTAATGTGGTGCACAATGAACTTTTGGAGGCCGCTGTAACCATCTGCGCACCTCCTCCTCCTCCAATGTCTCTCCTAGGTCCTTTTCCCACATCAACATATATCCTAACTTTTTTGTGACCGTGGGACTAGAACCGATCACTTCCTTATACATCTGCGATGTAAGTCCCTTCGTGTCCATCTCAACCAGACAGAGCTTTTCAAAGTTTGTCAATGGGGGACGGGATTTGATTTTGTTGTAAAATGCTCTGATCTGGAGGTATCTAAAGAAATCTGATTGGGGGATCTCTTTTTCCAATTTAATTTGTTCAAATGTTTTAATTTTGTTATTGCGCTCCAGATCCCTAAGTCTATGTATACCTTTAGCTCGCCAAATCGAGGCGTCCGCCCTATTCAGACCCTGGAGCGAAGTCCGAATTTCCCCATAATGGAGTCATAAGGGATCCCCTACTAGTTAGGTTACATAGCAAGTAAAAAGGGGGACAATAGAGTGATCTCCCACAGATCCCTTTTGTCACTGCACAGTCTGGCTAATGGAGTATATAGCAAGGAATAGGTACTTCTTGAAGGAATAAGGAGTGAACAATAGGTGAGACCCTGGTAATCGCACCCAGTGCTAGGAGTAAACAATTACCTAAAACTGCCTTATGGGCAAAACAATAAACTTTTATTAAACATCTATATATACACACAATATAACGGCGCAAGAATGAATAGTAAAAACAACTAAAACACAGGTACGGGTGTATACAGGAGGTACGTATACAGTGGATAGCTATAATTCAAATATATTGATAAACCCTCCTGATAGAGTCGCAAGGTGGGGAGAATACACAATAAAGGTGGTAGTAACTGGTATAGTCACTATAGCTGATAATACTTGCTAATAAGCAAGCAAGATATACCACCTAAATATAGTATAACTGTTGCTGAAAGTGTATAGATAAGGCAGTACCAGGCGTCACAATCATAGATAATACAGATCGTGCTGTGGTCAGTGTAGCTGCTGCTGTGGCAGCAAGTATTATCAGCTATAGTGACTATACCAGTTACTACCACCTTTATTGTGTATTCTCCCCACCTTGCGACTCTATCAGGAGGGTTTATCAATATATTTGAATTATAGCTATCCACTGTATACGTACCTCCTGTATACACCCGTACCTGTGTTTTAGTTGTTTTTACTATTCATTCTTGCGCCGTTATATTGTGTGTATATATAGATGTTTAATAAAAGTTTATTGTTTTGCCCATAAGGCAGTTTTAGGTAATTGTTTACTCCTAGCACTGGGTGCGATTACCAGGGTCTCCCCTATTGTTCACTCCTTATTCCTTAAAGAAGTACCTATTCCTTGCTATATACTCCATTAGCCAGACTGTGCAGTGACAAAAGGGATCTGTGGGAGATCACTCTGTTGTCCACCTTTTTACTTGCTATGCCAGTACTATCCCTTTGCACCGGCTACAATTATTGCTATTTGGTGAGCGGTATACTTATAGTTATTCTAGTTAGGTTACATGACAGCTTGGTGGACTTCCAGATCGTGAGTGAGTTGGTCATCGAGGAGAGCAACTCGGATCCAGCTTTCTTTGCCGTGTTTGGGGACCAGATTAGGTTTAACTCCAATGGGGAGCAACACTCCTTCTCCAATGCCACCCACCTTTTCAATTCTGAGTTTGTTTGCCATTGGGAAATTTGACATAATTGTACTGCCTTATAGTAGGATAACAAACAAGGTACTGCTAGTCCCCCCTCCAATTTTTGTTTTATTAGGGTTTGTTTTTTTACTATCGCTTTTTTGCCTTCCCATATAAACTTAGAGATCGCGGATTGAAGGGAGAGTATTTCCTTCAATCCCAGTGGCACTGGGAGGGTCTGAAATAGGTACAAGGCCCTTGGGAGAAGGTTCATTTTGACGCTGTATATTTTCCCTATCCATGATATTTTAAATTTGGCCCATTTTCTCATATCTTCCTTTAATTCTTTGAATAATCTAGGATAATTTGCCTTATATATTGATTGATAGTCTTTGGTGATATTGACTCCTAGGTACTTAATAGCTGATTTTTGCCAATTGAAATTGAAAGTAATTTTTGAATTTTCGGGAGGTTAATGTTTAATGCTTCTGATTTGGCCTGGTTTATTTTGAACACATAAATCCTTTTAAATTTCCCTAGCAAGTCAAAGAGATTTGGGAGCGAGGTCAATGTCTTAGAAATGGTCAAAAAGACATCGTCGGCATATAGAGCCACTTTATGGGATTGGTTGTTCACGTTTATTCCTGTGATGTCCGGGCTCTTACGAATCTGGGCCGCCAGCGGTTCCATACAGAGAGCGAAAAGTAGAGGCGAGAGCGGGCAGCCGTGCCCCTCGTACCACTCCTGATCTTAAATAGATTGGATGGGAAACCTTGGTGTTGCACCCTAGCGATTGGGTTGGTATAGAGGGCCAGTATTGACCCTATCAGTTTGTCTCCAAAGCCAAAGGCTCCAAGCGTAGCTCTTAGGTATGCCCAGTCAATCCTGTCAAACACCTTTTCCGCATCTAGACTCAACACCATAGTTTTTATCTGTTTATTATTGGCTATTTCTATCAGATCAATAATTCGTCGGGTATTGTCTGCCGCTTGACGATCTTTAATGAAGCCGACTTGATCTGGGTGTATTAGTCTAGGGAGGATATGACTCAATCTGTTGGCAATTAGTTTGGCGTATATTTTGATGTCTGTGTTTATAAGGGAGATTGGTCGATAACTCTTACAATCGAGCAGGTCTTTACCTGATTTATATATGAGGGATATGGACGCTTGGAGCATTTGGTCTGGGAACTGTCTGCCCTCCAACACCTCATTGAACATGTTAAGCATGTATGGGGCAAGGTTTTTACATTTTTTTTGTAGTAAAGGTGAGAGAAACCATCCGGGACCGGAGCTTTTGCTGGCTTTAGTTCTTTAATCACCTGGGTAAGTTCCTCCAGGGTAAACTCCGTCCCTAAAGACTCTCGCTCCCCAACCTCCATCCTAGGCAGGTTGGAGCCCGCCAGGAAATCCCGCAGAGCTCTTTTTGTGTTCAGATTGTGTGCCACTTTCTCTCCATTGTAGAGGTTTTCATAAAATTTCTTGAATTCCTCAACTATCCCCTTGGGGTTGGACGTGGATGCCCCCGTCTGTAGGCGGATGGCTTGGATATTATAATTT
Organism: Ascaphus truei; assembly: GCF_040206685.1. Taxonomy (NCBI): domain Eukaryota; kingdom Metazoa; phylum Chordata; class Amphibia; order Anura; family Ascaphidae; genus Ascaphus; species Ascaphus truei. The sequence goes on from NC_134484.1 coordinate 487,646,805, forward strand.
GGGGCCTTGTCCTTTAATTTGTTTGCTAGCATAGTATCTGGTTTGTTTGCTTCTGTAAAAAACCTCCTCTTAGACCAGCTCAACGAGTTCTCCGCCTGGGCAGTCAGTAATAGCTTCAACTTAATTTGTACATCTTTAATAAGACTCAAGGTCTCGGCTTTTGTATGTGTTTTATGCTCTGCCGTTAGATCTTTAAGTTTTGCTTGTAATGCTGATATTTTGGCGTTTCTCTCTCTCTTCCTACGCGCTGCTAGATTCATTAGAGTTCCTCTGAGGGTCGCTTTATGCGCCTCCCATAGGGTTGTGTGTGAGTCAACTGAGCCTTTGTTAATTTGAAAGAAATGGGCAATTTCATCATTAATCTGTTGGGCCAGGTCCGGGACTTTTAGCAAAGATTCATTAAGCTTCCAATTCGCTCCTGGTCTGTCTAGGGCTACATTTGTGCACCTCAGCTCTATCGGTGCATAATCAGACCATGAAATATCATGGATCCCAGTATGGGAGATTTGTGGGACCAGTCTGCTAGAGATAAAGTAATCGATTCTGCTATAGGAGGAGTGGGGTTAGAAAAGAACGTGTAATCCCTTTCCAGGGGATGGAATTCCCTCCATATATCTACTAGCTGATTCAGTTTCACTCCTGCCCTCAATGCTGCTACATCTTCTCTGCCTTTCGGTCTAGCTTGGCCCGTTCTGTCTAATTCAGGGTTCATAACTGTGTTAAAGTCGCCTCCGACTATCAACAGACCCTTGGCTACCCTGTGGATTAACTTGAATATTGAGGCGAGAAAGGGCGGGTTGTATTCACTGGGGGTTTATATTTGGCCATTAATTGTGCCTATTAGGATCAGGTATCAGCCATTTTGGTCCTTTTTGATTAATTCTGTTTTGAATATAGTGTTATTTTGGAATAGGATTGCCACTCCTCTTTTCTTTGCTAATGCGGAGGAGAAAAATATTTGTCTAAATTGTTTATGTATGTATTTGGGGGTGGACTTGTTACTAAAATGGGTTTCTTGTAGGAATACTATTTTATTATTTATTTATAAAATATTTTACCAGGAAGTAATACATTGAGAGTTACCTCTCGTTTTCAAGTATGTCCTGGGCACAGAGTAAAACAAATAATACATGGTTACAAATACAGTTACATAAATGAACAAGGTATACATTTATATACAAGACATTGCATGCACAGTTAAAGAAAATATATATTATGAGCTTATGAAACAGTTACAGACCAGATTAAAGTGTGAGACAGCCTTAGATTTGAAAGAACTTAAGCTGGTGGTGGATATGAGAGTCTCTGGTAGGTTGTTCCAGTTTTGGGGTGCACGGAAGGAGAAGGAGGAACGTCCGGATACTTTGTTGAGTCTTGGGACCATGAATAGTCTTTTGGAGTCTGATCTCAGGTGATAGGTACTGCATGTGGTAGGGGTGAGGAGCTTGTTCAGGTAGCTGGGTAGCTTGCCCAGAAAGTATTTGAGGGTGAGACAGGAAAGGTGAACTTTGCGCCTAGACTCTAGTGATGACCAATCTAGTTCTTTGAGCATTTCGCAGTGATGTGTGTTGTAGTTGCATTGGAGAACAAAACGACAAATTGAATTGTAGAGGGTGTCAAGTTTGCTAAGGTGGGTTTGAGGAGCCGAGCCATATACTATGTCTCCATAGTCAATAATTGGCATTAGCATCTGCTGTGCAATACGCTTTCTGACCAGGAGACTTAGGGAGGATTTGTTCCTGTAAAGTACCCCTAGTTTGGCATAGGTCTTGGTTGTCAGGGTATCAATGTGCATCCCGAATGTTAAGTGGGAGTCAAACCATAAGCCCAGGTATTTAAAACTAGTGACAGGTGTTAGGGTGGTTTTAGCGTTGGTTCTAATCAGGAGCTCAGTCACTGGAAGCTTTACAAATTTAGTCTTGGTCCCAAATACCATTGTTACAGTCTTGTCAGTGTTTAAAAACAGTTTGTTTTGGGAAATCCAGTTTTCGAGTCTCAAAAAGTCAGACTGAAGTATGTGTTGAAGGTCAGAGAGGCTATGGCTGTGTGCATACAGGATTGTGTCATCTGCATACATGTGTATTGAGGCTTCCTTACAAGCTGTGGGAAGATCATTAATGAACACTGAGAAGAGTAGGGGCCCCAGAACAGAGCCTTGCGGGACACCACAGGTGATATCCAGGGGGTTGGAGTTAGAGCCTGAGATGGACACATGTTGGGATCTTCCTGATAGGTAGGACTGAAACCAGTTTAAAGCATGTTTCCCTATTCCAGAGCTCTGGAGTTTGTTAAGCAGGATAGCATGATCAACTGTGTCAAAAGCCTTTGCAAAATCTAGGAATACTGCACCAGTGAGTTGTCCCCGTTCCATTCCACACTGGATTGCATTGCAAACTTTTAGCAGGGTAGTTACGGTGGAGTGTTTGGGACGAAACCCAGACTGGAATTGGCTAGGGAAATTAGTCTTGGTGTAGAACTCGCTTAATTGGGAGTGGACACATTTTTCCATAACTTTGGATAGAATTGGGAGAAGTGAGATTGGCCTGTAGTTTGAGACAGTGTTTTTGTCCCCACTTTTGAAGATTGGGACAACTCTGGCAGTTTTCCAGGTCTTAGGGATATGGCCTGCAGACAGGATAGAGTTGACTATCGACGCAATTGGTTTGGCAATGGCTGGGGCACCAAGTCGTAGGAACCTAGATTGTAGTAAGTCGGGTCCACATTGGCTGCTTAGTTTTAGTTTGAGGAGCGCTTGTGTAATCTCCTCTTCAGATACTGGGCTAAATTGAAAATTGTGGGCAGTGTTGGGAGGGGGTGGGACTATAGGGGTACTCCCAGGATGAGATTCAGGTTTGGGGTTTGTGCTGCGTTTCGCTAATAGGTTAGTGGCACACCCCACAAAGTAATCATTGAATGCATTTGCAATGTCAGTGGGGTTTGTCAGAGTAATATCCCCCTTAGTGATATTACTTGGTTGTTGATGGTTAGGAGGCTGGAATATATTGTTGATAACCTTCCAGAAATTAGCTGGGTTTGATGTATTCTGGAGGAGATTGTCAGAGTAATATTGTGCTTTTGCATGCCTTGTTTGCCTTGTGCACACGTTCCGCAGGCATCTGTAGTGATTGAGATCCTTGGTAGTGCCAGTTACTTTGTAGCTTTTCCACAAGGCATCCCTGAACTGGTAGAGTGCTATAAGGTCAGGTGTAACCCATGGAAGGTGGGCCCCCCGTACCCTTATTTTGCGTAGTGGAGCATGGGTATCGCAGAGTTTTAAGAACTCGGATTGGAAATAGTCGAGCGCAGAATCAGGGTCGGGAATTAAATCGATTCTGTGCCATGGGCAGTTGGTAAGGTCATCCAGAAACTGTTGTGGGTTAAAGTTTTTAAATGTTCTAGTTAGGAGAACTTTGGGGCTTGAATGGGGCGGTTTAATTTTCCTTACACAGTACACTATTGCATGGTCACTGAAAATGTCAGGAAGGATGCCAGAGGATTGGATTCTGCTGGGGTTTGAGGAGAGAATCCAGTCTAGCAAGGAATGGTTATGCGACTTCAGGTTTATTCGTGTGGGTTGGGAAATGAGTTGCGATAGGTTAAGTGACTTGAGTTGTATCTGGATTTTGTGGTTTTTAGGGTCAAGCCAATTGAAGTTGAAATCTCCAAGAACTAGCAGCTCACTCTTCTCATTCAGAGAGGAAATGGAGGCAAGAAATTGGGTGATATCAGTCAAGGATTGTGGAAGGGCTTTAGGGGGGCGGTAGATGCCAGCAAGCAAGATGGGCTTAGAAAAGGGGAGGCAGATTTTGCCAACTAGAGTTTCAAAAGAGGGTGGACTTGGTGGGCAATGTAGCAGTGTAAATTGTAAGGTGTCTGCAATATAAAATAACACCCCTCCTCCTCTCTTTGACCTATCTCTCCTAAAAATGGAGTATCCCTGAATGGCGATATTTGCATCAGGGGTTTTAGAGGATAGCCATGTTTCTGTAAGAACGATGGCTTTGGGTTTATGCATAAGGCACCATGCCCTTAGTTCGTCTAGTTTGGGCAGCAGGCTCCGGATGTTTATATGGGCGACAGATAGCCCTTTTTGGAATTTAAAGGTGGAATTCTCAGGGGCATGGGACAGAGCTGAAATGGGAGGACCTGGGTTAGTTTCAATATCACCTGCTAGAGAGAGTAATAGTATGAGAAGAAATTTGGGTAGTTGTTTACAAGTTGTAAATTTGTGGTGTTTTCCATTAGAGTGAGCAGTGGTTGGTGTGCTGGTTTTTAGAGTTCTCCACCAACATTCAGTAGATAGTGAAAGGCTTTTGAGTAGTCCAGGGTGTATGGTGATGTTGGGTGTGGGCCAGGATGGAGGAGTTTGTAGTGGATAGAGGGCGTAACATCTCCATGAGGCCAGGAGAAAGAAAAAAGTTAGAAGACATAGCAGGTTCATGATGCCAGAGGTAGGCAGTGTTGCATGGAGCTGTTATGAGCAGAGTGAGTGTGTGCAGACTAAACAGCAGGGGTGAACCTGTACCTTGTCAAGTGTTTTGCTGCATTGCAATGCTAGGGTCAATTCAGGGTTTCAGTGTTTTGTGCAGTCAGTTTTGGGAGAGGCTGCAGTGAAAGAAGTTGTAAAGGGGTGGGGGGTTAAACTATGCAGGCTAACAAGCATGGGATCATAGTGTGATCTGAATAGCTTACCGTTTTTTGTCTTGAGTAAAAGAGTTTGCAGAAAGAAGCAGTCCCCAGTCACCTCTAGTCAAACTGTAGTCTAACTGTATCACTTAAAAACCTCACTTTAAATGCCTCACTGCCTAATGCAGTTCCTGCCCAATGCAGCTGAGCTGTTAGTATTATACACAAAAAAAAGGTCACATGACCCTCCCCCTCCCCAATCAGTCACCTTGTTCCATTTGTTCAATTAACAGCACAGAGTTAAGAGGAAAAGAAAAAAAAAAAAATTCCTTTTTACATTCAAACATACTAACTTATATATCAATTCAACAAGGCCAGATTCAGTCTTATACAGAGGGTTTCAACATCAGGAACATACTTATATATCAATTCAACAAGGCCAGATTCAGTCTTATACAGAGGGTTTCAACATCAGGAACATACTTATATATCAATTCAACAAGGCCAGATTCAGTCTTATACAGAGGGTTTCAACATCAGGAACATACTTATATATCAATTCAACAAGGCCAGATTCAGTCTTATACAGAGGGTTTCAACATCAGGAACATACTTATATATCAATTCAACAAGGCCAGATTCAGTCTTATACAGAGGGTTTCAACATCAGGAACATACTTATATATCAATTCAACAAGGCCAGATTCAGTCTTATACAGAGGGTTTCAACATCAGGAACATACCTGTGAAGAGAATGCAATTAGATCCATGTCATATCAGCTGAGGTTATTGGTTATTGGTCTTGCATGAAGAAGGTGAGTATATTAACTATATATATATATATATATATTAACTGTAGTCTAACTGTATCACTTAAAAACCTCACTTTAAATGCCGCACCTTTCCGTCTATATTCCTCTAATGCTATTCGGCGCTTACCCGGGCTGTTGAAGCCATGTACATTGTGAGAGATTATGTTTAGACCCATGATCCACTTTCTTTTGGGAATGCTAATGTAATCTGGGGCCATCCACTTACTGTCTCTGGTGGGACTAGGCTCCCCCATATTGGCGGGTTCACTTCTCGCTGTGAGTTTGGTGTGAAGATGCAAAAGAGGTGGGCAGGGGGGGTGAATGGAAAAGGGCAGGGGGAAGGGAAACACAACATAAAAAATTGGTGGAAGAACCAAAGCCGGTCTGCACCCCGGCTGGTTCTTCTGGCCTCAGGGTATCTGAGGGAAGTGGCCCTACCCCTCCGGGTGGACCATTGATCGTGAAAAGCCGATCTTCCCGTACCCTAAGGACTTGTAAAAGTGACCTGACCAAGGTCCTGTCACTTTTAGGTGAGCGCATCGGGACAGCCGGAGGGATTCCCTCTCCGACCTCCTTTGTAACTTTTTAAACTCATGATTTATATACAGTACATTGCATACTTATCAAGTAACTGAAACAGACTTGTCTATTAACTTAACCACCGCATTCCATTACGGACCAACTCACTTTATTTTTCCTTTGTGTCCTTGTGTGCCTCCCTTCAACTTTGTAGATTTCGATACTGTTTCCCTAAAGATGCCCACCTTAAGGGGGGTGGGGAGGGGGTGGTTGGGGGGGAGGAGGGGTAGTGGAGTGGTGGAGGGGGGATAGTGGAGAGGGATGGGGGAGGGGGGAGAGGGGCAGCGGAAAAAACACAAAAACGCTTGGATTACTCTTTTAGGAACCAGTAAGAATGTATTGAGAATTGGTTGTAACAAAAGTAAAAAACACAAACAGTTTACCTGTAGAACGTAATGGGCCTATTCAGTCTAAAACGGTTACATTGTTATTGAAACGTATCGTTTATTAACATGCAGGTTAACTACGGTCAGAAACAATGCAGTGATTATTTATTCAAGGGGTTAGTGAGTAGACCCCATGCCGTATAAATACTTCTTGTTATATTTAGCCACTCTGGCAACAACGGGGTTAAACAAATAGCTGTACCATTTTGTTGGAGGTGTAATTTATGTCAAGATAACTAATGAAGAAAATGCTCCTTAGGCCGTGCTTATAGTGGAGGGGGGGGAGAGGGACAGCGGAGGAGGGCGGAGAGGGGGCAGTGGAGGGGGGAGAGGAGGCAGTGGAGGGGGGGGAGAGAGGGGGCAGTGGAGGGTGGGAGAGGGGGCGATAGGGCAGTGGAGGCGTTGGGGCAGTGGAGGGGGAGGGTGGGCGATGGGGCAGTGGAGGGGGGAGAGGGGGCAGTGGAGGGGGGGAGAGGGGGCAGTGGAGGGAGGAGGGGGGGCAGTGGAGGGGGGAGGGGGGGCAGTGGAGGGGGGAGAGGGGGCAGTGGAGGGGGGGAGAGGGGGCAGTGGAGGGGGGAGAGGCGGCAGTAGAGGGGGGGAGGGGGGCAGTGCAGGGGGGGAGAGGGGGCAGTGGAGGGGGGGAGAGGGCAGTGGAGGGGGGGAGAGGGCAGTGGAGGGGGGAGAGGGGCAGTGGAGGGGGGAGAGGGGGCAGTGGAGGGGGGGAGAGGGGGCAGTGGAGGGGGGGAGAGGCGGCAGTAGAGGGGGGAGGGGGGGCAGTGCAGGGGGGAGAGGGGGCAGTGGAGGGGGGGAGAGGGCAGTGGAGGGGGGGAGAGGGCAGTGGAGGGGGGAGAGGAGGCAGTGGAGGGGGGAGAGGGGGCAGTGGAGGGGGGAGAGGGGGCAGTGGAGGGGGGAGAGGGGGCAGTGGAGGGGGGGAGAGGCGGCAGTAGAGGGGGGAGGGGGGGCAGTGCAGGGGGGAGAGGGGGCAGTGGAGGGGGGGAGAGGGCACTGGAGGGGGGGAGAGGGCAGTGGAGGGGGGGAGAGGGGGCAGTGGAGGGGGGAGAGGGGGCAGTGGAGGGGGGAGAGGGGGCAGTGGAGGGGGGGAGAGGGGGCAGTGGAGGGGGGAAGAGGGGGCAGTGGAGGGGGGGAGAGGGGGCAGTGGAGTGGGGTGAGGGGGCAGTGGAGGGGGGGATAGGGGGCAGTGGAGGGGGGGAGAGGGGGCAGTGGAGGGGGCGAGAGGGGGCAGTGGAGGGGGCAGAGAGGGGAGAGGGGGCAGTGGAGGGGGGAGAGGGGGCAGTGGAGGGGGGAGAGGGGGCAGTGGCGGCGGGGCAGTGGAGGGGGGGGAGAGGGGGCAGGGAAGAGAGAGGGGGCAGTGGAGAGGGGGCAGTGGAGAGGGGACAGTGGAGGGGGGGGAGAGGGGGCAGTGGAGGGGGGGGAGAGAGGGGGCAGTGGAGGGGGGGGGGAGAGGGGGCAGTGGAGGGCAGGGGGGGTGGAGGGGAGGGGAGAGGGGCAGTGGAAAGGTGTGGGGGCAGCGGAGGGGTGTGGGGGCAGCAGAGGGGGGGGGGCCCTGTTAGGAGGACACACAGCAGAGCGAACCAACGGGGAGGCAGAGGGACCGCATCTGGGATCCCGTGGTGGATCGGAGGCCGCCCGTGGGAGGGCACCTGCCCGTGTTCGTTATCTGGCCAGTCAATTTTTCTACCTTGGGTTCCTGCGCTGTGCTCGCCCCCGGCTGGTCCTCCGTGGCCTGTGACTCGTGACGGGTCCCGCTGCTGCTGCTGGTGTTGTGCCGATGCAACCATGACCGGGGCTACAACAGGACACCGCATCCGCCGCTCCCTTTTTCCCCCCTCCCTCTGGGGCTGTATCAGTGCCGTCAGGAGAGCGCCACCACAGGCCCGCCGCCGCCTCTCTGGCCCTCCAGATGCCGACATTGCCCCTCCCGATTAGCAGCCCCAGGTCTGGCAACACAGCGTAACCCCAGGCTGGGCAGCGCCACCCCAGGCTGGGCAGCGCCATGCCAGGTCGGGCCGCGCTATCCCTGGTCGGGCAGCGCCATCTAAGGTCGGGCAGCGCCAACCCAGGTCGGGCAGCGCCCTCCCAAGTTGATTTCACTTATTCCGGCTTGCGGCAGAGACATTATCCTGATGTTTCATCTGCCGGGTCCGCCGTGTGGATCTCGTGGGGCTGCTTCGTCTCACCGGGCGCCATCCTCCATGATGGTCAGGTCTGGAACTGCAACTGGTGAACACAAAACTTTAGTGTAAGGACTTCAACTTTAAACATAACTGGCAGGGCTCCTTTAAAACTTTAATTGGTTCTCTAATGGTTCGCACTGTTTCCATTTGCAGCCGTTGCTTTCGGAGAGCTGGAGGACGCCCGCAATTCTCTCCAGATGGGCTCAGGAGCGGGTTCTTCTCCAGCTGGCAGGTGAGTGGGATCTTCTGCTTCTTTGCATATCCCTATTTTCTTCAGGAACCGGTCCCCGTCGTCTGGATGCTTTAGGGTGTGTGCCACTCCGTTCTTCCAGACTGCCAGGCCGAATGGGAACACCCAGCGGTACCGCACTCCCCTCTCTCTTAATAGTTTGGTGATGGGGGCCATGTCCTTTCTTTTTATTAGAGTTGTGGGGGAGATATATTGAAACACAAGGAGTTTGATGCCCTCAAATTCCACAGTTTGAGGATCTTGTCATCTGGCACACTTCTTCCTTTATTCTGTAAAAGTGGAATCTCATAATAATATAACGTGGGGGATTCCCTGGTTGGGGTCTGGATCTTAGGGCACGGTGGCAGCGATCCAGATGCAGCTCGGCCTCCATTTTACTGGGCAGTAGGTGGGTCAGCCATCTTGTTGTAAATTCCTTGGCATCAGTGATTTCCTCAGGGACCCCTCGGAGGCGGATATTGTTCCTCCGGTCCCTGTTTTCTGTGTCCTCCTGCTTGTTAGCAATATCCAGGACCATAAAGTATCTTTTAGTTTTGCCGTTTCCTTTTCCTTCCTCTGCACTGCCCTGGTAACTGCATCCATGTGCTTTTCCAATCCGTCGGTTCTCTCCCTCACCGCAGTTAGGTCTTTCCTCAGCTGTTCCATCTCCCTGTGGAAGAAGGCTTTCATCTCACAGCAGAATTCTTTCATATCTGCTCTGGTGACAGTGCGTTGGTCTCGGGTCCCCTCTTCTTCCTCCCCCTCTGAACCCGAGCCTCCCGCCATTATTGCTCCGCCGACCTCGCTTCTTCCCGCCCTCACACCTCTGGGGTAGAAGTCTGTCAGGACTGAAGGGGTTCTTTTTGTCTTTGCTCGGGTCGTTGCCATCACTAGGTATTACTGTGCGCCTCTGTGTATCTGTCTATCTCCGTTGGTGCTGCTTTTTGTCTGTTTGGTGCTGATTTAAAGCCGGGGGGGACGGAGCTAATGAATTAGGCTGCCATTCCCTCCACTGTCGCGCATGTACAGTACAATTTGTAAAATGTTTGGAAACTGGGAGCAACTGATCTAGTTTTTTAATAGAACGAATGTGCTCCATAATTCTGACCTTCACTGGTCTGATTGTCCGCCCAACGAATCCTCGACCACAACCGCAGGTTAAGTAATAAATCACAAAATTACAATTACAATGAATAAAAACTGGGATTGTGTGTGTTTTCTTACTGTATACAATATCAATAGATTTTATAGGATTGGCATAGCAACAAATACAACATTTACCATATTTGAAAAAAAAAACGTGTATTAAATTTGATTCATGAACACGTTCTGACCTGGAGGTAAATAAACAAGGCGAAAGATAGTTTGCCAAGGATTTAGCCTTTCTAAATGCAAATTTTGGTCCTTGTTCAATTGGCTTTAAGGTCTTCCTCCAAGGTGAGCACTTCCCAATGTTTCTGGATGATTGAGCGGATTTGATCTATGCCATGTAATAAACAGCGGATTGGACCCTTCGGGAGTGCCCTGGTCTCTCCTTGATTTAAACCCCCTGCCTAGAACCAGTCGAACCATAAGACCGTAACTCAGCATGAGTACAGAGTTTGGCATTCATGTATGCTTCCTCTACTGTATATCCCCTGTTCTGTAGCCCCAGACAGAAAATCTGTTTGCTAATTCGGTGGCCCGTTGATGAAAAGAATCCTTGTTAGAGCAAAGCCGCCTTAGGCGGAGGAATTGGCCCTTGGGTATACCACGGATGAGTGACCTGGGGTGATTGCTATCCGCTTTAAGAAAGGCATTTCTGGAATTTTGTTTCCTATAAATGTCAGTCTGTATTTCTCCTGTTCTTCAGGTTCGCCCCCAGCTATGCCAACATATTTATGGGTATGTGGGAAGAGGACAATATCCTATCCCACAACCCATATGGGGAGGACCTGGTGCTATGGAAACGCTACATTGATGATGTGCTGTGTATCTGGGGGGGAAGTAACGAGGATTTACTTAAATTCCAAGAGTACCTTAATCAAAACAAATTAAATTTAAAATTTACCTTTAGCAATAGTCCCCAAACCATAGATTTCTTAGATCTAACCTTATATATAGAAGAAGGGTCCATCGAGACAAAAACCTTTTATAAAAAGGTGGATGCCAACACTTACTTGTTGGCATCAAGTCATCATAATCAAAGATGGATAAACAATATACCCAAGGGGCAATTTCTCAGAACAAAAATAAATTGTTCCAGAACTGAGACATTCGATATACAGGCAGAAGAACTAACGAATACATTTATGGATAGGGAATACAAGCACACTAAGGTAATAAGGGCACTAGAATCAGTTAAAAATATCCCAAGGGAAGATCTAATAGTAATGAATCCAAATAAAAAGAAATCCAAAGAAGGGGAATTTATTCCATTCATTACCAAATATAATGCCATGGCCCCGAAAATTACACAAATAATTAAAAAACATTGGGGCATCTTACAGGGAGACCAAACATTAAACACCATTTTACCAAAAATTCCCCAAATAGTGTTTAAAAGGGCAGATAATCTTAAACTACAACTCTCCCCAAGCTGTCCATTTGACGTGGCAAAAAAATCCAATACCACATGGCTTAGGGAACTAAATGGGTTCTTTACATGTGGGAAATGCATTGGCTGCAAATACAGTACCAAATGTAGGGAATTTAAATCCAATATAACAGGTGTTGTATTTCCAATTAAATCCTTCATAAATTGTAAAAGCTCCTTTACGGTCTACCTGTTAGAATGCCCCTGTGGGCTACAATATGTAGGGCGAACAGGTAGACCATTAAAGAGACGCTTTGCGGAACACATTTACAATATTAAAAGGGGTCTCGAGACACATAGTGTCTCGAATCACTTCAAAATAAAACATAACCAAAACCCCGAGGGATTGGTCTGCAAGGGTATAGATTGCCCCAAACAAAACTGGAGAGGGGGAGATAAAATCAATCTAATATCGCGGCGTGAAAGCTATTGGATATACACCCTAAAAACATTAACCCCAAAAGGTCTAAACATAGAGTTTGACCTGGCATCCTTTTTGAGAGATAGCTAATTGATATCAAATTGATAGTTGATCAATATCAAACATGCAAAATCAGTCAGCCAGCATCATTTAATTCCTATGAGTCCTCTGTTCAATCTGTCCCATACACACTATATGGATACCATTTTGAAGTTCCATTTTTATATAAGCTCATTTTAAGTATATAATCAATTAGTACTGTATTAAATGAATTCAGACATGAATGTTTATATATATTTATTTTCATGCATTAGAAATATCAATTGTATTATCTGTTGTTGTTTTTTAATATCATATGTAATACTGTATGTGAATTGTATTTTAGAAATGTTGTGTTACAGTCTTATTATAACAAGTTTGTGATACATTTACGATATATGACAGGATTCTGTAATGAAAACATCATTACACCAGTCAATCAGCCCAACACCCCTCTGGGAATAAATATCCTATCAGGGCAAGTCTAGGGCTATCTAGTTGTGCTTAAGCAGCACCTTATAACACCAATTAGCCCAATATCCCTCTGGGAATAATTATCCTATCAGGGCGAGTTTAGGGCCAATTAGCTGTGCTTAAATAGCACCATACAACATCCATGCTCCATTACCCCTGAGGAAGTGACGTCAGAGGTCACGAAACGCGCGTAGGGTGGAGCATAGCTGCACGCATTGCTACGTGCTAGTACCAGCTGAGGAGGTTGCTGTTTGAGGTGACGACATCTGAGGTGGACCTGGCGCTCCGATTTGCGGCCGCGAGGAGGAGATACACGCAGGATCCAGCCTCCACGCACATCACGGTTCAGCCCCTCATGCTTGCGGACGGCACATTGTAAATCGTGCAGTTAGATCATCTAGCATGTGAGTGCATTATATGTTGGTCTTTTTATTGTTTTATTAAATTGTACTGTACCACACTATTGGGCCTTTTATCTTTTGTGTATCATTGGGCGGACCGGCCATCTGTGGAGCGGGAGCAACACCAGTGGGGACCCGGTGACAGATACTAATCTCCGGTTTAAAGATACCTTTCAAGGCCTGCATTCATCCATCTAGATGTAAGTATCTAGCAGCTGTGTGAATGAGGCTTCAATACATATGAGATACTGCGCAATGGTTTCCTGTTCTCTTTGATTGCAGATCAACAAACTTCAGAAGAAAACCAGGAAGTCAGACTGTGGACATTTTCCTACCAGTTTTTCAACAAACAGGACTAATTTATCAGGTTATGCACTTGATAGTGCGCCAAGGACTTTGCTCTCTGTACTAACATTTCGGTTTTACAGCTATATGGAATAGCTTGTTTATAGTCCTGGGCAGCCCAATCCCATACCCTCCCCTAATCTGATGGTGTGGGGTATATATTATATAGTGGTTATCCTCAATACGTTTAACACACTTATTATTGTCACATTATTTCATTTATATTTTATTATTATTTATATTTCACTTGTTGTATATACTAATTCACTATACACACAATTCACAATAGGTTGAGCGCTTGGTTGTAGTTTAGTTTCTCTTTTCACTGTATTTCTCCTGTAACGTCAATAAATAAAGTGCTATCTAAATAATTCATGTCATTAATATGGGGTTCATAAGTAAAGTTAAGATACAACATATTGGAATTAAGTGGATTAATGAAAGTGTCCAGTGAATGTGAATCCCCTTCCCAAATCATACTCAGGTCATCAATATAACGCTTGTAAAAAATAATCTGATGCCGAAAAGGATTGGAATCACCAAAAATAAATGTGGATTCCCAGAGACCCATAAAAAGATTAGCATACGACGGGGCAAAGGAGGTACCCATAGCCGTACCCCGTGTCTGCAAGTAAAACTGTGACTCAAATAAAGAATAATTGTGAGTCAATAAAAATGTGATGGAATCTAACAGAAAAGTGCGAAGTGAAATAGATAATGAGGAGCCGAAGAGTAAGGGGTTAAATACTCCCCTAGCAATGCTCACAGGGAATGTCCACGTGTTAAACATACACTTTGTATCCTTTAGAATCTTCTTTTCCTTCCCAAAGAAGCCTAGACCTCCATAATCCACATCAGCCAAAATCAATAATGTCACATATCGTGTCCTTTCATAACCACTCTTGATAGACTTCCACGAGCCTTAATAGGTAAATCTTATGTGGCTGTCAGTGGTTTAGGGTACTTTAGATATATAGTGTACATCACTTTCACTGTCCGGAAGAATTGCCTGGACTCTTGGGACACTGTCCCCCATCTTTTAGTTAAGCTATGTCTAAATACTGGATATTATTGTGTATCTGGTGTACCTTAATGAGAGGGTATTGTTTAAGCTGGGGAACCAGGTTAGTTAGGGATGGGTCCCTTGCATTTGTTTTCTCAAATGTGTTTTATCGCATCTATTGATGGTCAGACACCCATAACTCTACATTTCCAACCTTTATATGTGTCTGAGAGCCATATTGCACTTCTAACTCTGCTGCATGTGGCTTGTCCCAGAACACCCAGCAGGCCTGGGGACTTCCTATGAGAGGCAATTAACCATGAATATTCACTAAATGTGACCATGCGCCTTGTAACAAAATAACACCCCTTTGTGCAGACAAAGGGGAAAGGTACTCACCAGAGACAGGAAATGGAACAGTTTCACTCTTTATTGGGGTCAGATGTTCCTCAGTGTTCGGTTCTTCCTTCTCTGACTTAATCTCTAAACTCTCCGGTACAATCACTGGGAAACCTGGCAATAAGAAAAGGGAAATCCATCATGTAAAGCTGGGAGTGGGGGCGCTTCCTGTGATATCAGTATACAGAAATACTCTATACTGATCCCTATGGGGGAGCGGTGAAGTGATTGATTTTACTTTGTTATTAACCCTTTGAGTGCTGAAGAAGTTTTTACCCCCAAGTGCTGAAAACATTTTGGAGCTACCAATGTTCAAACCTCAATAACAATAATATCCTCAATATAACCTTAGATAAAACATTTTTTTCATTAGGACAGGTATCTTATAATTCTATGCACGCTTTAATATTATTTCCCAAAATATTGTACACATTTCAGTCCATTTTTAAACATACTGAATAAAGACAAGAGAGGATGTAAGGGTACTTACCACAAACAGGAAATGCATCTATTTCTTCCTTTATTGGGGTCAGATGTTCCTCTGTGTTCGTCTCTTCTTTCTCTGACTTAATCTCTAAACTCTCTGGTACAACCACTGGGAAACCTGGCAACAAGAAAAGGGAAACCCATCATGTAAAGCTGGGAGTGGGGGCGCTTCTTGTGATTTCACCTCCTCTGATATTGGTATAATATAATACCTCTTGTAAAAAAAATTATTACTAGCCCTTCTGGCAGAACATGACACAGGTGAAGATATATTATCTTCTTACCTGCTGATGGTTCTATAAGAAAATAAGATTAGTTTGGGTGTTTGACTCGCATAACTGCCAAATAATCAGATATTCCCCTCTTGCATATTCCAAAGACACTAAATTATCTCCTCTACTCACTTAACAAGCGTGGATCCATGCTGGGAGTGGAAAGTGCTGCTCTGGGACGTGCTGGCAGTGGGCAGCGCTGCTCTGGAGGTGCTGGCAGTTGGCAGTGGTCCTCTGGAGGTGCTGGCAGTGGGCAGTGGTCCTCTGGGAGGTGCTGGGAGTGGACAGTGCTGCTCTGGAGGTGCTGGCAGTGCTGCTCTGGAGGTGCTGGCAGTGAGCAGTGCTGCTCTGAAGGTGCTGACCCGAGGTTACTTAATCTATATGTGTTGGGTTTTAGAATGAGCCTGTATATAAAACAGAATTGTAATGATCAGTTTTTTTTTTGGACAAATATACAGCATTTAGCATCAGCTCTTTCACACCTTAATAATTAACCCCAAAGGAATCGGAGAAGACAGGGGCACCAAAAAACACATATGGTCCATTCGCAAACAGGAACTTCATTTCAAACACTGCAAAACTTTAATGGCTCAGGATTGTGTCACAACATAACCATCTAGAAAAGTATAAAGAGAGTCGGAGATTAGCAGCCAAAAGACCAGTAAAGTTCTCATAGTGTAACATAGTAACATACTGTACAGTTCCACAGTATGAAGATGTAGCCAGGTCCCCCTCTGCTTGTCGCACCCCCCTCACCTTGCTGGCGATCGCGGGTGCCGCCGAGCCCCATGGCGGACCCGTCGGCGGGCCGCAGGTGTGGGTGGTTGCTGGGGGAGCTGTGCAGCGGTTGCTGTGTGCGGCGATAGTGAGCTAGGTACTCCCGGCGGCTCCCGGAGCAGGGTGCCGCCATCTTAGATTGTGCACGCATGCACAGTAAGAATTTCAGTGCGGTGGCCAGCCGGGAAGTTCGCGCATGCGATTTGTAGAGGCCCTAGACATAATGAAGGCAGAGTTCCTAAACGTAATGAGGTATGCCTTCATGCACAGAGCCAGCGCCAGGAAGAGATGGAGGCTCCAAGAGCAAAATTGCGAGATGTACGCAAGGAACAGGATTCTCTCACAAGTGGACTAAACGTATTGAAAATACTGTACAGTTCCATAGTATGAATAAAAAGCAGATACAGTACATGAGTGAGACTTTGATAAATGATCCCGATACTCTCTCAGGTCCATCAGTTCTGCTCCATACTGACACAGTCTCACTTTCCTATTTCATACCGTGAGAAGTGGGTAATGCAGAGGAACCAGTGCAGTAACTTTCCTCACCTACCCCACCATAATAAATAAGGGGGTTTGATCCCTCACAGCCTCATTAATTTGTTCCTCGATCACCTCCAGTTTCTCACATTCAGCTCATTTGTACCTGGCAGGACATTCTTATATAAAGGAGTGCCTGGGGAAACACTCAGTAACTTCCCCTCACCTGTCCCCACTTCTCATTATATTAAATAGGGGGGTTTGATCCCTCACACATTAATTTGTTCTTCAATCAACTCAAGTTTCTCACTTGCTCACAACCTTATAAGCCTTTTATGATGGGATCACCGCTTCCCGACCCAGATAATTTCCAGCGGAATAGTTAATAGCGGAATAGCGGATACTGAATCAAAAGCACTATTCTCTGTGTTATATCTGTGGAACGTATCCATATATATATAAATATATATATATAAATATATATATATAAATATATAGTGACAACCACATCACGTTGAGGTCCCTTTGATCCCAAATAAGGCCAGAAACACAGTACTTCTATTTACGTGGGGTTTAAGTAACGTATTCACAGGTCCACCATCCCTTTAAGAAAACCAAATTAAAATAAAACATAAATAAACGCCTATACTTGTCAGGGAGCTTAATGACTTCTTCAGTCCCTTACTATTAGGGCCGCCAGCTAAGCCGGTTGTCAGCCCAAAACATGCCCTGGCATGGGCAATACAGTAACAGCACAGTCTTTGTAAATAATAGAAAGGGTTTTGCTTATCTTAGTCCATCTGGCAATGTCCCTGCTTCAGCATGGCTCTCTCAGCAGCTTCTCCCACACTGCTTCAGCACATCTCTCTCAGCAGCTTCTCTCACACTGCTTCAGCACAGCTCTCTCAGCAGCTTCTCACACTGCTTCAGCACAGCTCTCTCAGCAGCTTCTCTCACACTGCTTCAGCAAGGCTCTCTCAGCAGCTTCTCTCACAATCTGCCAACTTCTTTAACAGCATTTGGTAGCTGGGGAGCCCTTCTGCCTCCCTCCTTCTCTGAGGGAAAACCGGTCTGTCTCTCTCACTGCCTCTCTGGCTTCCTGGGTCTGGCTCGGTGTCTCACAGCTTCCTGTATCTTTGTAACCTGCAGTCTTTCAGGAATCCTGCTTAATTAGGCTGCAGGTGCTGGAAGGTTAACTGGTTGAGTGCTGGAAGGTGCACATATCCTACATTCCAGCCTACTGAGACAGTGACTCTGTCACATATCCTCCCCTCCAGCTCATTCCTACTGGGGTCTGCGACCAGTGCACAATTATCGTGCACCCACAAAGACGTCCTCTCTTTCCATTTCCTAGTCTTCCAATTGAAAAATCTTCCCCTTGGGACAATTACCAGGCCTTCTGGGCCTGCAAACTGGTCCTTCGCTACCTCTTTATCTTGTGCCGGCCTGAGTCTAGGGTTGAAGCTCCGCCTTTGTTGTGTCCCTTTTTTCAAATGTTCCCGAGCATCCTGCTGTCTATCAGCTATCTCTGCCTTCTTCCTCTTGTGCTTAGAGTCTCCCTTACCCTGTAGAAGAGCCTTGACCCTCAGTTGGCTCATGGCATTCACTCGCCAGTGCCTGTTTGGCCTTTTCTCATGAAGACAGCAACTCTGCTTCAGTGGTGATGGCTTTTGGACCTTTTCCCATCAGCATACCTTTAGTGTTGGGTTTCACATCATTTATCTTCAGAACTTCAATTTGGGTGGGGGTCTTATTAACCCCAAGTGCACCCCATGATGCCTCTCTATTACAGTCGGCAGACTCGTAGGCTTGGGCCTGTCTTTCTTGTCCCCTTAACTTACTCCGTTGGGAGTGTTGCTGGACAAACTGTGAGGTATTTCTCATCTTACGAACATGGACACTCTTTAGTCCCATTCTCGACTGTCTCTTCACAGCGGCTGCCTTCCTTGCAAGGAATCCACTATGGGTCCCATAGTACAACTGGCTTCTTACTGTGCTACTACATCGCACCTTGGTCTTCCCATTCCGTTCCTTGTGGAAAGTAGACTGTAACACTGCAACGGTACTGGGAAAGGGGAGTGATGTATAATAGCGCTAATGGGGATTACAAACAATTGACCCTACTCTAAGGGTGAGCCCTATGGTTGCAAGGCAGCCTGGTGGTAACCTGACAGTACAATCAGAATACAATATCAGGGGAAATCCTCTGAGGAAGTGTGTTTAGACGCACGAAACGCGTAGGGCATTTTTTATCTATATATAGGACATTTGGTTGGCTTATATTTACAAGCAGTACAAGTGCTGAGTGCATTCCTCCAATGACTGTGGGGCAAGGAGGTGCAGATCGCCGTTTCCTGTATCTTCCACTGGAGACTGCCAGGTTCTGATGTCACATCCGGCAACGTCATTTCCGGTCCGCCACGAGGACGGCGTTACTTCCGGTTTTTGCCAGTAGAGAGACGCAGAAGGAATACAAGGCGTCTGAGGCACCCAGCGGATCCCCCACATGCGGTCACCAGCCCCCATTGGTACTATGCGAATTACCAGCAGCCGTCCTGTGAGTGTTATCTAGGTTTTAACCCACTGGAGCGGTCTGTTAGCCATTTGTCCTTTTTATCATCTAGTTTAATAAATAACTTTTATCATTAGCTTTGCTTAAGTGTTGTTTGTCTAGTTGTGTCTGTTTGTTTTGTCTGTTTATGTCAGCCAGTTGCAATTATGTCTGTATAAATTGTTTAACTGTGTTGCACTAAATATTTCTTTTTTCATTGCATGTTCTACTTCCACTGCATCAAGTCATATCTGAATACCCCAGGATACAGAGACTGTTGATTTCCTTGGAACTGGAACTATTTCTACTGGATATCCAGGATTCCATTATTTTTGGACTCATTAGGCGCCGGTATCTCTTTTGTTTATTTACTGCAACGATATTGGTCATGCTTCCTGGTGCGCCTCACTTGCTTTATCTCTACCGCCCCCTTTCCCATGGACTGCTTCTGTGACCCAAGTGTCTGTCTTAGGGTAGTTCAGACAATCCAGGAGGAGCAAATATGGGGAAAAAAGGAAACAAAACAGTGCAAATTTAAGTGCAGGAGTTGAGACTAAATGATGATATAATGCTGAAATCTTGGCTCTAATGGTCTATCTACTCACAAGATGTTATTGCCCTATCTGCCAACTGCGCATATACCAATAACATCTTGTGAGTAGATAGACCATTAGAGCCAAGATTTCAGCATTATATCATCATTTAGTCTCAACTCCTGCACTTAAATTTGCACTGTTTTGTTTCCTTTTTTCCCCATATTTGCTCCTCCTGGATTGTCTGAACTACCCTAAGACAGACACTTGGGTCACAGAAGCAGTCCATGGGAAAGGGGGCGGTAGAGATAAAGCAAGTGAGGCGCACCAGGAAGCATGACCAATATCGTTGCAGTAAATAAACAAAAGAGATACCGGCGCCTAATGAGTCCAAAAATAATGGAATCCTGGATATCCAGTAGAAATAGTTCCAGTTCCAAGGAAATCAACAGTCTCTGTATCCTGGGGTATTCAGATATGACTTGATGCAGTGGAAGTAGAACATGCAATGAAAAAAGAAATATTTAGTGCAACACAGTTAAACAATTTATACAGACATAATTGCAACTGGCTGACATAAACAGACAAAACAAACAGACACAACTAGACAAACAACACTTAAGCAAAGCTAATGATAAAAGTTATTTATTAAACTAGATGACTAGATGACCATTAGAGCCAAGATTTCAGCATTACATCATCATTTAGTCTCAACTCCTGCACTTAAATTTGCACTGTTTTGTTTCCTTTTTTCCCCATATTTGCTCCTCCTGGATTGTCTGAACTATATCATTCTACTTAGGACCCGGGAAACAGGTTCTACCAGAGGGTTTGAGCAGGGGTATACCATTTGAGCACGTATTTATTGTATATTGCACTATTAATCTGCACTTAACCACCTTTTTATTTTAAGTTGTTAGCGCCTTATATTCACTATTATTCACAATACACTGTCTTAGGGTAGTATCTGCTTTCTCCAACTTCAGCTGAGGAACCTCCTGCTGGGCAGCCTTAGAGTCCAACATAGCGTCCTGCTCAGTCTTAAGAGCCTCGAGCTCCTCCCTCAGGTCGCGCCATTGCTTCTCTGTCATCTTGCGGCCAGCACACTCAGACTCAAGGTCCTTTCTTAAGTTTTGAAGCAGTCCTTTTGTATGTCTTTTCCCACTCAGTGCGGCTGTGTCACGGTTGTGCTCGCCACAAACCTGGGTCGGACCGCGTGGCTGAGGTGGGATTGTATAAGCACCGACCTTAGACCACGCAGGCTGATCTGGATTGCGCAGTTCGTAGTCGTACGTAGCAGGATCGGGACTGGAGAAGGTAGCATCATCAGTGGACAAGGCATGGTCAGGACTGGAGAGATCAGGGTAAACGTTATTCAAGCAGGAGTTTGGCAACAGGTAATCAAAGTTCCCCGCCTCAGCTTAGGAGCGTGAGCACGGGTTCTGCGCGTGAGGCAACCATGGCCCATGGTACTGGTCTCAGGAAAGGGTAGGCAGACCGGAGTGGGCACACCGCCAGGCAGCACTGGTAAACCAGTGCTTCAGCGCAAGAGTCCAGAGCGGCCTGTGCAAGGAGAAAGAGAGCTACAGACCTCAGGACTCGTAGACTGGCCTCTGCTAAGGGTAGGGCAGCAGACCACACGAAACAGGAAGCTGAAGAATACACGGGAGGTGCTCCGCTTTTGCACAGGAACCAGGTCACGGCCTCTGCTATGGAGAATGAGCAGCAGGCCCCAGGAACCAAATAGATAGGCTCTGCAGAGAAGGGACAGCAAGCCTCAGGAAACCAGGAGCTGAAGCCAACACTGGAGTGACCTCCGCTTCAGCACAGGAAACGGCCTCTGCTATGGAGAATGAGCAGCGGCCCCAGGTACCGGTAGATATGCTTTTGCTGTGGAAGGATAGCAGACCTCAGGAAACAGGGAGCTGAAGTTAACATGAAGAGTACTCCGCTTCAGCACAGGAGACAGGAAGAGGCCGCTGCATGAGACTAGCAGCCAGCCTCAGGGATCTGAAGTTAACATGAAGAGTACTCCACTTCAGCACAGGAGACAGGAACAGACCTCTGCGTGAACTAGGGAATAGAACTAGAGAGATTAGTACACAACAGAGCCAAGCCTTAGGGCTTGTGGCAGAACACTTGTGACAACCAGGAAGGGTTATGCTTCGGCAGGGAAGCATTGTGGGAAAGGTGTCTTTAAAGGTCAGTGAACCAATAGCAGAATGGGCGTGTGACAGCATTGTCTCAATGAGTGAACCCAGGGTGGAGCTGCAGCAAAGATCAGGAGCAGTGTTCCAGGGCTGCACAGGTCTGTAAGGCAAGGCAAACAGCAAACTAAGGTGCGGATCCGTTACAGGCTGCTAGTTCAGCTTCTTTGAAGTTGAGTCGCGATTCCAGATCTGTCAGCTGATTCAGAGCCAGGTTTACTCTGTTACCTTTTCTCTATTTTTGACCTGTAGCTACTGGTGCTCCTCCCTGACCTTATCCAGCTCCAGCTGCAGCCGGGCCCCCTCATTGGCCGTGTGGTCCAGCCGCTTGTATATATCAGCCATCTCCGTTTCATAGCGTAATGTCAGGCACCTCATCTGACGGACGGACACCTCCCACCTCTCGACGAGCTGTATCTTGCACTCAGTAACCTGCGTTTGCAGCTCTTCAATTTGATCCTGCAAGTCTCCTCTCAGGGCCTTCACTTCTTCCAGGTGCTTGCTCTGAGTTTGTGTCAGTGCAGCCTTCATCTTTTGGAGCTATGCAGTGTTTGTCGCCAGGATCGCCGCTGCTTCTGTTTTCCAGGCTTCTTTCTCCTTGGCATACTGACTCATGGAGATGGAGTTGCCTCTCTGCTTCTCCAGCTCTTGCTCCAGTCTCTGGACCTTCTCGCGCTCCCTATCATACATAGTCACCTGGCTTCTAAGCTCCACCCCCAGCGATGCTCGAGGCACACAGCGTGGCCCTCTGCTCCTCATGCTGCTCTATGGGGACACACTGGGTACTCAGCCGTTTCTTTAGCACTCGTTGCTTCTCCTTGGCCGCTTGTAGACTTGCACATAGCTCTTGCAGCTGGCTCTGCCATAGGTGCGCTGCTTGTGTGTGCTGCTCCAGGGAAACACGTTGCATCCTCTCTGCATTCTAACTTTTCCTGGATCAATTGCTTCTCCACCTTTCCTGCTTGGTGAAGCTTCTCATCACCTTTACTGATTTGATCAGTCAAGACTGAATTTTTCTGTGTCACTTACATTCTCTTTCTTTAGAGTCTCTAAATCCCTCAGGGCATTCTCATGGGTTTCCTTCAACAAACCCAGCTCTGTGTTTAGACTGTGGCCCTCTTGGTGGCCCTCTGTGCTGAGAGCGTGAACCTCTTGTAGAGCCTTCACATATTTCTGTTGGAGGTTAACAATTACTTTGTTCAATTTGTTCTGCTTTTCCTACATGGTAGCAATTGAGGCGTTGACATTTTCCAGACCTGTCGTCACCTCCTCCAACTCACTCCATAAGAGACACTGTTTCCTTCAAAGCCGCATACTCTTGTAAAGCTTAGAGTATACACCTCTGTAACTCATCGTTCGCTTCTCGCTCCTTCATCAATCCCGGCCACAGGACTTCATAATCATCATGGCGGGCAGCTTGGAGTGTAGAAATTAAAGCCTCTTTATCCTGGATCAAGGATTCAGCATTCCTTTGCTCCTCCTTTTCCTTTGTCCCATGACAATTCTGCCCATCACTCGTGTCTGCAGCACATCTTGGCGCCTCTCTGACGCATGTCCTGACAGCGCCGGTTCAAGTGGCTCGGTCACATCTTCTGTGACTTGAGGAACAGTTTTCTTTATCTTCTTTCTTTTTGATTTATTAGCTCCAGAGACATCAGAATTACTGGGCACACACTCACTGGTATCAGCTTCCACATCTTGCTTGTACTCACAGGGCCTTGTTTGCTTTTGCAGCTGTTTGTCTTTGAAAATTTGGGGACACACATCTTCCATGTGACCTATCCCACGACAGACCCAGCATACTAAATTTATCTGGTATGAGTCGTCGTCATCATCATCATCATCATCGTAGGGCCTGAAGGGACACTGGGGCTTATGCAGAGAGCATAGATAAGGAAATAGCGCCATCTTCTGGCGAAAAAACTAGCCAGAAACCCTTAAACTCGGGAGAAAATGGCGCGATTTTTAAAAGTGGCCAGAAAATTTTTCAGAGGTGTAAAAGTCAGCAAACTCGTGGCGAGAACCTGGAACTCGCCATGCTAATATAGCGTGGTATTCCAGAAGCTCCGAATCGCTGGAACACGCCAATATGTGCCATAGTATGGCGAGTTCCAGGTTTCCAGGAAAAAATGGCAAGTTGCAGTTTTTTGCCGTTCTCATGTTTACTCATCCCCATCATGACTGTCATAAACGTTTCTTTTGTACATGTTTTGTGGTGTCTCCACACTTTATTCCAGGGGGGCAGCTTATTCCAGGGGGGCAGCTTATTATAGGGGGGGGGAGTGTATTCCAGGGGGCAGCTTAATACAGGGGGGGAGTGTATTCCAGGGGGGCATCTTATTCCAGGGGGGAGCCGGTTCATTCCAGGGGGGGCAGTTTATTCCAGGGGGGGCAGAATATTCCAGGGGGGGCCGAATATTCAAGGGGGGCCAGCTCTTGGCCGGCGGAGATATCCATGCCAGGCGAAGCACAGGCTGTGGCACTTGCCCGTCAGGGAAGACGGGCCGATTACTGGCCCGCGACGTTGGTAAAAAAACACTTTTGCCCACGGCACGCGTGTTATCCACCCTGCCCGTCAACCGATGCCGGTCTCGCGAGAGCCGAGCGGAACAGCTGACACGTCACAGCAGGACAGATACATGCTGTGTATGCAGAGCGCCATGGCATGGCGATATTCGCGCAAATCCGAACTCGCCAACATTACCACCATCTGTTAAACTAGGTAACGCTGTTCTCTGCATGCGCCCATACATTACGGCAAATCAGTGCCTATTTTGTTGCCATTTTTACTTTCAATAGCGATCCTCTCTGCATAAGCCCCACTGTTTTGTATGATTACGTACATTGCAAAACAAACATTTCACGTCGGCCATTTTAAAACACCAGCAGGGAAATTCTGACACTCAGCACTTTGCTTATGGCGTTATCTTTATACACCGCTCTTGCTAGCTGCAACTTCACTCACTACAGCAAAAGGCATTAGCTTTACACAGCAATCCTTTCATACCCCACGGGGCAAACTTTACACTCAGCACATGCTAGCTGTAATTTCCACTTTCTTCAGAAAAATTTAGTTTTCTGCTTGAATTCAGTACCTTTCAATCTTCTGACCTCTGGGTGCTATTGCATCCACACTACATACATTCTCTGTGCATGCTGTAGCATAAATGGTCATACACATTGGGACAAACTTTGCTTGCTTTTCACTTCCGTTGGGCGGCCATTTTAAATCCCTGCATTTCTCTTCAACCCCAGTTTCCGCTGCATGGTGCCTTAGGGACTGCCCGCATTAAACTCCACCATATGTAACAACCACATCACGTTGAGGTCCCTTTGATCCCAAATAAGGCTGAAAACACAGTAGTTCAATTTACGTGGGGTTTATTTATAGGGGTTTAAGTAACGTATTCGCAGGTCCACCGTCCCTTTAAGAAAACAAAATTAAAATAAAACATAAATAAATGCCTATCCCTGTCAGGGAGCTTACTGACTTCTTCAGTCCCTTACTATCAGGGCCCCCAGCTAAGCCGGTTGTCAGGACAAAACATGCCCTGGCATGGGCAATACAGTAACAGCACAGTCTTTGTAAATAATAGAAAGGGTTTTGCTTATCTTAGTCCATCTGGCAATGTCCCTGCTTCAGCACAGCTCTCAGCAGCTTCTCTCACACTGCTTCAGCACGGCTCTCTCAGCAGCTTCTCTCACACAGCGTGAGAAAACCTACTATGGTCCTGAGGAAAGAATGGAAGTTGAATCTTGTTCAAAAGTTCTTTTCTTGTGCTGTAAACCTCAGAAAAGGAAGACAAAGAAAGACAAAAGACACTGCAATAGTGTATTACCCAGGGACATGTGATGGTATATATATAGAGAGCATTTATTTAATAAAACAATTAATATAACAATTAGTCTAAAACAATTAATAAAACAGTTGATCAATCAGATATATAAGTATAAAACTTCCAAGCGCTTGTGCTTCAGGAAGCTATGCTGCTCCGCCGTGGTAAAATTGAAATCCTACTCACCGGACATGAGTAGGACATGTGCAATGGTTTAGGGTCTTTATTTTCAGAAGACACCGCTCGCCGTGGGGTGCAGCCGTCTGTTGTTGCGGGGGGATTTCCTGCAATACTCGTGGACTCCTTGCCGACAGAGTTTTTTTCGATCGTCTCCTCCGCTGACGTCACCACCTGGATAACACTGCTACGGTGTCCCTGAATGGCCAAAAACCTTTCCAACGCGTTTCGAAACTCCTATTGATGGGTTTCTTCGTCAGGGATGGTTGCTACATGGGACTTTGCTTCTTTTTATACCCCAGATAGTTCAATTGGGATGATTAATATGATTGTCTTTTTTGGAAACACCCTAATGAAAGTCCTCGGTTTGAGTATACAAGTATATAAATTACATTGAACGACATTAAACAGATGACATGAGACATTGAATTGCATTAATCAATGACAGATGAAAACAATAGATGAAAACAATACTAAGCACGGATATTATTAAATGCTATATAAATACATAATAATGTTTCAACAATTAAATGTTAATTGAGCTTTGTACATATTACTTCCATTCATACATAGATACAGGGACATACGTTTGTAATTAGACTTCAATCCATTAAATGATTAATTGGGAAATAAAGAAAAATAGAAAATATATAAATGAGTAAAAGGAAGTAGATAAAAATATATAATTAAAATATAATTAGAATTCCTTCGTTATATTGAATGAATTATATGTCCCTAGTATCAGTATGGATAGAACCATGATATACAACGTTATGCAGAATGACACACAAATTTGCATATAACAGAAAGTATTGGATACTTAAACCCAATTATATCACTTGAATATAGCTAGAATTGCTTATTTGAGCTTTCCACTCCTCAAAATGTGTCTCTCTAAAAATAGTTTTCCACATTAAAAATAGTTCTCCACATTAATACAAGTTTTTGTTGACCATCAAGTTTCTGGTGTTAAATCACCCAATTGGGTTTAAGTATCCAATACTTTCTGTTATATGCAAATTTGTGTGTCATTCTGCATAACGTTGTATATCATGGTTCTATCCATACTGATACTAGGGACATATAATTCATTCAATATAACGAAGGAATTCTAATTATATTTTAATTATATATTTTTATCTACTTCCTTTTACTCATTTATATATTGTCTATTTTTCTTTATTTCCCAATTAATCATTTAATGGATTGAAGTCTAATTACAAACGTATGTCCCTGTATCTATGTATGAATGGAAGTAATATGTACAAAGTTCAATTAACATTTAATTGTTGAAACATTATTATGTATTTATATAGCATTTAATAATATCCGTGCTTAGTATTGTTTTCATCTATTGTTTTCATCTGTCATTGATTAATGCAATTCAATGTCTCATGTCATCTGTTTAATGTCGTTCAATGTAATTTATATACTTGTATACTCAAACGAGGACTTTCATTAGGGTGTTTCCAAAAAAGACAATCATATTAATCATCCCAATTGAACTATCTGGGGTATAAAAAGAAGCAAAGTCCCATGTAGCAACCATCCCTGACGAAGAAACCCATCAATAGGAGTTTCGAAACGCGTTGGAAAGGTTTTTGGCCATTCAGGGACACCGTAGCAGTGTTATCCAGGCGGTGACGTCAGCGGAGGAGACGATCGAAAAAAACTCTGTCGGCAAGGAGTCCACGAGTATTGCAGGAAATCCCCCCGCAACAACAGACGGCTGCACCCCACGGCGAGCGGTGTCTTCTGAAAATAAAGACCCTAAACCATTGCACATGTCCTACTCATGTCCGGTGAGTAGGATTTCAATTTTACCACGGCGGAGCAGCATAGCTTCCTGAAGCACAAGCGCTTGGAAGTTTTAGACTTATATATCTGATTGATCAACTGTTTTATTAATTGTTTTAGACTAATTGTTTTATTAAATAAATGCTCTCTATATATATACCATCACATGTCCCTGGGTAATACACTATTGCAGTGTCTTTTGCCTTTCTTTGTCTTCCTTTTCTGAGGTTTACAGCACAAGAAAAGAACTTTTGAACTTTTGAACAAGATTCAACTTCCATTCTTTCCTCAGCGCCATAGGAGGTTTTCTCACACAGACTTCTTATCTGGTTGGGAGATACCAGATCAACCTTTCAGGCAGCTCAAGGACTACCTTCACCATACTCTGTATCACAGGTTTTTTATTGCATATCACTGTATTTTGTTTGCACGAGCGCTATTTGCACTTATTATTTCACCAGCTTATCTCACACTGCTTCAGCACGGCTCTCTCAGCAGCTTCTCTCACAATCTGCCAACTTTTTTAACCAGCCTTTGGTAGCTGGGGAGCCCTTCTGCCTCCCTCCTTCTCTGAGGGAAAACCGGCCAGTCTCTCTGGCTTCCTGGGTCTGGCTCTGTGTCTCACAGCTTCCTGTATCTTTTTAACCTGCAGTCTTTCAGGAATCTTGCTTAATTAGGCTGCAGGTGCTGGAAGGTTAACAGGTTGAGTGCTAGAAGTTACACATATCCTCCATTCCAGCCTACTGAGACAGTGACAATATAAATATAAATATATACACACACACACACAATGTTTCAATCTTGTGGGTCCCATCAGTGTGAGGTTGGTTGTTGGTTATATTGGCTTCTCAGTTAGAAACAGTCTGTCTGTGAGTGGGTTTATTGGATTTGCATCTCATTCCAGGCTATGTTTAAAAGCTGTGTTTAAAGCAGCAAGCATTGGCTTAAGTGTTTTCCATGTAATCATGGACTTGAGCAAAAAGGTGGCACTATTCTGGAACCACAGAGTCACATGTAGGATATGAATGAGGCCAGATAGCTCAACTCGTCCCCATTTGAACGCACATCAAGTTCTGTAATATTTCTTAACTTTATTGAGAAAGCATCAGACATATAAAAGGCACTTGTAGATGGTGCTGTGTGGTAAGAGAGTGCTTCTCTAGGTGAAGGTGCTTTGGCATGGGGGGAAGGTAAAAACGAATAGCCTTGCCAGGGGGTAGATGGCAGAAGAAGTACTTACTCAGCCTGCTGGGATGGAAAAGGAAGTGAGGGATTCCTGGGAAACAGGAAAAGTCTGAGGACCAAACTAACTTGTCAGCAGAGACAGGGGAGCTGGGAAGACCCATTCTCAGCTAGGCGAATTGGGAGGTTGCTAGGGCAACCATCACTGCTGTGTGGAGAGGGGAATGTGTAACAATAATGTATCAGTTACACAGGCACTGTGTGTTTTCAGAGCAGAGAAGCATGCAACTGAAATAAGGAGCTGGCAGTCAGAAAACTGCAAAGGGGGGAACAGAAATAAACAATCCTGTTAAAGGACAGGCAGTGTGTGCTCATTTGCATGTCATTTCCCAGAATCCCTTCAAACAAAGGAATCTATGGCTAAAACAGTGTTTGGGAGAGCAGAGGGAAAACAAAACAAAAAACAACAGATCTGTACTGTAGATAAGGTAGGGTGTTAAAGTGTCTGACGCCATGGAAGGGTGACAAGGAATACAGGCATACCCCATTTTACGTACATCCGCTTTACGTACACTCACAAGTACGTACATTTATTTTTAGTTGCACCATACCCGTGTACGTACGCGTGCTTCGCGAGTACGGACACCAGGGGGCGGCGTGCGCATCTCAACATTCCTGCAACCTCCTTCATGCTTGTCTTCATTATGGTGCGCTCGATCTCCGTGTTCCCTCTGCCCTCCCATCTGTCTCCGTTCCCCCTCCCATCTGTCTCCGTTCCCCCTCCCATCTGTCTCCGTTCCCCCTCCCATCTGTCTCCGTTCCCCCTCCCATCTGTCTCCGTTCCCCCTCCCATCTGTCTCCGTTCCCCCTCCCATCTGTCTCCGTTCCCCCTGCACTCACGCTCCACAAAGCAGCAACTAATCCAGTGATTCCGCCCGTGACTCTGCTTCCTTCGCTCTCCTCCCTCTCCTCCCTCCTCAGAGCTCTGCGAAGCTTTGCATGTGATGTGAATTACGGAGCAACAGTGAGGGGGAGAAGATCTTCTGCTGCAGTCTTTGCGTGTGTGCGTGTGACTGAGTGACTGTGTGTGTGTGTGTGACTGAATGACTGTGTGTGTGTGTGACTGAGTGTGTGTGTGACTGAGTGTGTGTGTGTGTGTGTGTGTGTGTGTGTGTGTGTGTGTGTGTGTGTGTGTGTGACTGAGTGACTGTGTGTGTGTGTGTGTGTCTGAGTGACTGTGTGTGTGTGTGTGTGTGTGTGTCTGAGTGACTGTGTGTGTGTGACTGAGTGACTGTGTGTGTGTGACTGAGTGACTGTGTGTGTGTGTGTGTGTGTGTGTATGTGTATGTGTGTGTGTGTGTGTGTGTGTGTGTGTGTGTGTGTGTGTGTGTGTGTGTGTGTGTGTGTGTGTGTGTGTGTGTGTGTGTGTGTGTGTGTGTGTGTGTGTGTGACTGAGTGACTGTGTGTGTGTGTCTGTGACTGAGTGACTGTGTGTGTGTGACCGAGTGACTGTGTGTGTGTGTGACTGAGTGACTGTGTGTGTGTGTGACTGAGTGACTGTGTGTGTGTGTGACTGAGTGTGTGAGTGTGTGTGTGTGACACTGAGTGAGTGACAGTGACTGTGTGAGTGTGTGCCTGAGTGTGTGTGTGACTGAGTGACTGTGTTTGTGACTGAGTGACTGAGTGTGTGTGTGTGACTGAGTGACTGTGTGTGTGACTGAGTGACTGTGTGTGTGTGTGTGTGTGTGTGTGTGTGTGTGTGTGTGTGTGTGTGTGTGTGTGTGTGTGTGTGACACTGAGTGAGTGACAGTGTGTGGGTGTGGATGTGTGTGTGTGACTGAGTGACTGTGTGTGTGTGTGTGACTGAGTGTCTGTGTGTGACTTTGTAACTGAGTGACTTTGTGACTGAGTGAATGTGTGACAGTGTGTGACAGTGTGTGACAGTGTGTGACTGAGTGTGTGACAGTGTGTGACTGAGTGTGTGACAGTGTGTGACTGAGTGTGTGACAGTGTGTGACAGTGTGTGACTGAGTGACAGTGTGTGACTGAGTGACAGTGTGTGACTGAGTGACAGTGTGTGACTGAGTGACTGCGTGTGACTGAGTGACTGCGTGACA
Source organism: Ascaphus truei (assembly GCF_040206685.1). Taxonomy (NCBI): domain Eukaryota; kingdom Metazoa; phylum Chordata; class Amphibia; order Anura; family Ascaphidae; genus Ascaphus; species Ascaphus truei. The sequence goes on from NC_134484.1 coordinate 487,677,704, forward strand.
GTGTGTGACTGAGTGACTGTGTGTGACTGTGTGTGACTGAGTGACTGTGTGTGACTGAGTGCATGACTGACTGAGTGAGAGAGACTGACTGAGTGAGAGAGACTGACTGAGTGAGAGAGACTGACTGAGTGAGAGAGACTGACTGAGTGAGAGAGACTGACTGAGTGAGAGAGACTGACTGAGTGAGAGAGAGACTGAGTGTGAGAGAGAGAGAGACTGACAGAGAGAGACTGCGAGAAGGAGAGAGCTGCTATACAGTACTGACCTGCGTGCGCGCCTCTCACCTCCTTGCTGCTCCCATTCATTTTATTTGAATAAAGCGGGATGATAACTAGAAAACAAAGACACCCTCAGAGCAGCACTCGTTGTATATGAAAATGTAGTGATGGTAGACTTAAAATTTAAATGCTTTAATTATGTTAGTTAAAATAAGTGTCAAAATCGTTGAAATAAATGAACAACTGACAGTGGTAAAACAACACACAAAACAGACAGAAATACACAATACTTAAACTGAAGTCTAGGGGGAGAGGTAGAGATCCTACCTATCTGCTGATTAGCAGTGATGAACAATTCTTAACTGAATAGTTTGCCCCCTGGTTCAGCAATAACAAGGTAAAAAAGCCTGTAAAATAGATACAGGTGACGGTGGACTGACATGCAAAGGTGTATGCCAAAAAATTGTTATACAAAATATGTAGTAGTAGAGTGAAAGCTCACTAGTGATGGTGTAGTACAGCCGCAATAAACTAAAATGTTGAAATAACTCTGGTCGTGCTTACAAAATGTAATATCCAGCTCTGGGGCACGGATCTCGTCCGTATCAAGTTATGGCCCCCTAGTTCAAATGTGCCACTATAGCAAGTACGGTAGCAGGTAGCAAAAACAAAGTGAGCAACCACATGTAGTTGGCAGAGGGAAGGAAGGGGTACATATAATGCAATAATGATAATAAGCAGCAGTTACATTTGAATATTCAGGGTAGGGTAATAATAAACACACCGTGCCCCTATCAAAAGTATATATCAGGCCCTCGTCAGAGCTTGCACAATATAGTAACGCTGATGTAAGTTAGTTGCTAGCTCAGAATTCAACAGGCAGCGACACCACATACAGAGTGTCTATTGCATATAAACATTGTATCCCTTCATGCATACATCGGCACTTAGCAGTGCCTCTCACCCTCTGCCCGGCATGTGCACGTCAATACGTGATGACGTACATCAGCGTTACTATATCGTGCAAGCTCTGACGAGGGCCTGATATATACTTTTGATAGGGGCACGGTGTGTTTATTATTACCCTACCCTGAATATTCAAATGTAACTGCTGCTTATTATCATTATTGCATTATATGTACCCCTTCCTTCCCTCTGCCAACTACATGTGGTTGCTCACTTTGTTTTTGCTACCTGCTACCGTACTTGCTATAGTGGCACATTTGAACTAGGGGGCCATAACTTGATACGGACGAGATCCGTGCCCCAGAGCTGGATATTACATTTTGTAAGCTCTTGTGCACTTAGCTTTTGACAGTCCAAACAACTACTTAACTATCACTGTTCTCTGCGTGTTGTGAGGCTTTAATAAGCGTGATAATGGCACATTTGAACTAGGGGGCTATAACTGGATACGGACTAGAACCGTGCCCCAGAGCTAAGTATCACACTTTGTGAGCTCCTGTGCGCACTGTTTATTAACACTTAGATCACCAATCTTACCAATCTACAGTTAAGGTTGACTAATCCTGTATTTAGGGATCCTCCACGACCAGAGTTATTTCAACATTTTAGTTTATTGCGGCTGTACTACACCATCACTAGTGAGCTTTCACTCTACTACTACATATTTTGTATAACAATTTTTTGGCATATACCTTTGCATGTCAGTCCACCGTCACCTGTATCTATTTTACAGGCTTTTTAACCTTGTTATTGCTGAACCAGGGGGCAAACTATTCAGTTAAGAATTGTTCATCACTGCTAATCAGCAGATAGGTAGGATCTCTACCTCTCCCCCTAGACTTCAGTTTAAGTATTGTGTATTTCTGTCTGTTTTGTGTGTTGTTTTACCACTGTCAGTTGTTCATTTATTTCAACGATTTTGACACTTATTTTAACTAACATAATTAAAGCATTTAAATTTTAAGTCTACCATCACTACATTTTCATATACAACGAGTGCTGCTCTGAGGGTGTCTTTGTTTTCTAGTTATCATCCTGTTCTCTCCCCTTATTGCACCGTTGTTTATCTCACTTCATTATAGGCTGATGCGAGGGTCTCCATCCCCTTCCCTTCCCCCATTGTTGTATATTTGAATAAAGCCACTGTATTTATTTTGGTTACAAATATATTATTTACATCAGTTATGCACATATATGATGTTTGCAGTACAGTACATGCATTGTAAAGTGGAAAAAAGGCAGTGCTTCACTTTAAGTACATTTTCACTTTACATACATGCTCCGGTCCCATTGCGTATGTTAAAGCGGGGTATGCCTGTAGTATGCTGGGAGAGGAGGATGCTGGGAGGGGGGGGGGGGGAGGGAGAAGGTATGGATAATTTCCCTATAAATTGCTCCTCCTGGACTGTTTGAAATACATCTTTCTACTTGGAACCCGGGAACAGGTTCTACCAGAGGGTTTGAGCAGGGATTTATTATTTGAGCACATATTGTTATATAAATATTGCACTATTAACTTGCACGTAATCACTATTATATTTAAGTTGTTAGCGCCTTATATTCACTTATTCACATATAAGAATAAAGGTAGGCAGGATAATTAAAAACAATTCTGATAGGGTGTGAGAAACCCCGTATCCGCATTAAGTCATTTGGTTTTGGAGTCAAAGAGTCTTTTCATTCTGAGTTCAAATGTTTTCCGTTCTTGGTGCGTTTAAACATTCCATTGAGGATTTTGATTTTTAAATCATTGATGGAATGATCTGGTTGTGAGAAATTATGTCCCCGCATCTTCCTTCTTCGTGGTGTTGTATATATAGAGTGTCTGTACATAGTCATTCTGCTTTGACATACATACATACATACATACACACATACAGGACATACATACATACATACATACATACATACATACACAGTACATACATACAGTACATACATACAAAATTCAAAGCAGAGTTACAGTATGTGAAATAATTATATAAACTTGCGTGAGATGGCATTCAAAATGAGGAAGTACATCCATACCAACAGCAATTCCCTATGCCCTCCATCTAGGCTAGATCTGGGATAGCTCTCCTCTATACATGACTATTACTTTATATATAGGCAATTAGTACTTCCTCTTTCATAGAGCTTTTCTGCTATAACAGACCTTTTCTGTTTGTTCCTCTTACCGGAGACGTCTCTTAAATCAAAATATGATCTGGGACTTCTTCACATCGGCTGTTTGAGGAGCATTGCGTCGTGGGTCAAGAGTTGCTGACGGAGCAGGATTTGGAGGGTGAATACAGCAAAGGTAACAAACACATTCGTTGTATGTTATTTAACTATGTATTTTTTTAGGATGCCCATTAAGTGCCAATGTGCTTATCTATGCCCCTTTATGGGTATAGATAATCAGTGACAAGCAATGCATATTTAGGCAAATGTTTGTTTTGATTTCATTGTAATGTATTGTATTTTTTGTGTATTTTATTTAGGTTGCCCATTCATTGTCAGTGTGGCAATCTATGCCCATATTCTGTGCATGGCTTATCACAGTCACTGGCTTTATTGTCAAATGCTTGTTTTATTTAAATGTAATGTGTTTATTTTGTGGCTGTATTTTTTAACTTGCCCATTCATTGCCATTGTGGCAATCCATACCCATTACCATGCCCATTACCACTGTGACAATCAATAGGTAGCGGGGGTGGGGTAATTGTCCCAGTTGGGTTGAGGGGGAGATTAACCCCTTAAATACTAGTGGTTTGTAAGGGAGTCAATAAGTTAAACTCCCTTTACAGGGCAGGAGACTGAACTAGGTGTCGGGTTTCCTGCAGTGAGATGGTAACTCCTGATTGAACAGGAGACAAAAGGCAGGAAATAAGAACCGGTCAGTGTCCCTGTTGGAGGCTCTATGAGAGGATCACAGACGAGAGTTCCCACCTGCAGGGATCCAGGCATGCTGACCAGAGGATTTTGCCTGACAACAGTGGGGAACTCAAAGCCCCACATAGCAGAGAAGATGGCGCACAAAGAAGGGCAAGAGACTTCCTGGGAGCAGCATGACCTGAAAGCCTGCAGCTGATTTTAAGATTTAGGTTTTGCCTTAGAGGGGCAGTAGCCCCAATGTTTTAGTTGTTTTTGTGGCAAATAAAACCACTCCTATTATGGTTTACCTAAAAATTGCATGTGTGGAATCATACCTGATCTTGCCTACAGGCCGCTCCGTCACATATGGTGTATGAAGTGGGATGCAGCGTCTTCAGAGGTCGACAAAAGAAACGCATGCAGAGGGCACCAGAATAAAGAGCCACAAATCCAGGCAGAAAGACGAGGATGACAGTGTTGATCCAAGAGGGGATCAGAAAGGCTCCCTCTATATATAGCACTCAATGCTGGGTTTAAGTAGACGGATAACATTGATCCAACAGATAATTACTGTGTGGGTCTTTTGACCCATAGTACCCGGGAAGACCAGAAAATAATAAATTTTTATTAATTCAAATATTTGTTAAAAACACACAAATTCATTCAGACATTAAAATGACCCCGTATAGAAGTGGCTAGATAGATGGCTTTTTTTTGTGTGTGTATGTATATATATATATGGGAGAGTGTGTGTGTGTGTGTGTGTGTGTGTGTGTGTATATGTATATATGGAAGAGTGTGTGTGTATGTATATATGGGAGAGTGTGTGTGTGTGTGTGTGTGTGTGTGTGTGTGTGTGTGTGTGTGTGTGTGCATGTATATATGGGAGTGTGTGTGTGTGTGTGTGTGTGTGTGTGTATGTATATATGGGAGAGTGTGTGTGTGTGTGTATGTATATATGGGAGTGTGTGTGTGTGTGTGTGTGTGTGTGTGTGTGTGTGTGTGTGTGTGTGTGTGTGTGTGTGTGTATGTATATATGGGAGAGTGTGTGTGTGTGTGTATGTATATATGGGAGTGTGTGTGTGTGTGTGTGTGTGTGTGTGTGTGTGTGTGTGTGTGTGTGTGTGTGTGTGTGTGTGTGTGTGTGTGTGTGTGTGTGTGTGTGTGTGTGTGTGTGTGTGTGTGTGTGTGTGTGTGTGTGTGTGCATTGTGACATAGTCCAAAGATGTTAGGCAGCTTTATGCCCCATTTTAGGTCAGAAAGTGCAGGAATAGTTAAAAAGGATCCGTTCCACAGCTTCCCATTAACTCAGGCAGCTGGATGGAAAATCCAGACCACAGATTACAATGGCTCTAGTTCTCCCTCACCTGCTCTTCTAATCACATGCACAGGTATTTAGAGCAGAGAGGTTTTGCATCTCACTCTCTCTCCTTAGAGCCTGGAGGCTGGGGGTATCGCTGCTCCCCTGTTTCCAGTGTCGGGGTTGACGGCCCCTCCAAGTATCACAGTACAAGAGGATTTGCCTGGACACTTGGCACCACGAACAGATAAAACAAAACAAATGGTTATTGCTTTTGCTAAAAGACCGCTGTATCTAGTGACCCTAAATGAGAGAGCATTGTTTTAAGCTGGGGAACCAGGTTAGTTGGCCAGCAGCTGTTAGAGAGACTTATTCTGATGTGTAGTTAGATCCCTGAAAGGGATAGGATTTTGTTTATATGATTTTGGTATTATTCCTTAAAAATAACAGTGGGGGAAATACTGTAACACTGAAATGTGTGAACTGCTGAATGAAAGTATCTGAGTACCTCTAATCTACACTTGTTAAAGCTGCAGTACCTTACTTGGATGAAAATAAAGCAGGCAGAAGCCTGAGTTAAGCAGCATAATACTGTGCATGATCCTGTTTGTTGTATAATTAACCCTAGAAGACTGTGTCTGGAAGAACCCAGACAGACGTCCGCACTACAAAAGAGGGGCGTTTGTCACAGCATGTATATATGGGAGTGTGTGTGTGTGTGTATGTATATATGGGAGTGTGTGTGTGTGTGTGTGTGTGTGTGTGTGTGTGTGTGTGTGTGTGTGTGTGTGTGTGTGTGTGTGTGTGTGTGTGTGTATATATATATGGGAGAGAGTGTGTGTGTGTGTGTGTGTGTGTGTGTGTGTGTGTGTGTGTGTGTGTGTGTGTGTGTGTATGTATGTATGTATATATGGGAGAGTGTGTGTGTGTAAGTATATATGGGAGTGTGTGTGTGTGTGTGTGTGTGTGTGTGTGTGTGTGTGTGTGTGTGTGTGTGTGTGTGTGTGTGTGTGTGTGTGTGTGTGTGTGTGTGTGTATGGGAGAGAGAGTGTGTGTGTGTATGTATATATATGGGAGAGTGTGTGTGTATGTATATATGGGAGAGTATGTGTATGTATATATGGGAGTGTGTATGTATATATGGGAGTGTGTATGTATATATGGGAGTGTGTATATATGGGAGAGTGTGTGTATGTATATATGGGAGTGTGTGTGTGTATCTATATATGGGAGTGTGTGTGTATATGTATATATGGGAGAGTGTGTGTATGTATATATGGGAGTGTGTGTATGTATATATGGGAGTGTGTGTATGTGTATATGGCAGAGTGTGTGTATGTATATGGGAGTGTGTGTGGGAGTGTGTGTGTGTGTGTGTGTGTGTGTGTGTGTATATGGGAGAGTGTGTATGTGTATATATGGGAGAGTGTGTGTGTGTGTGTGTGTGTGTGTGTGTGTGTGTGTGTGTGTGTGTGTGTGTGTGTGTGTGTGTATGTATATATGGGCGAGTGTGTGTATATATGGGAGTGTGTGTGTGTGTGTGTGTGCATGTATATATGGGAGAGTGTGTGTGTGTGTGTGTGTGTATATATGGGAGTGTGTGTGTATGTATATATGGGAGTGTGTGTGTGTATATATGGGAGAGTGTGTGTGTGTGTGCGTGTGTGTGTGTATGTATATATGGGAGAGAGTGTGTGTGTGTGTGTGTGTGTGTGTATGTATATATGGGAGAGTGTGTGTGTGTAAGTATATATGGGAGAGTGTGTGTATGTGTGATGGATTGGATAAAATGCCTATTTCTTCATCTGTAATACTTTGCTATGATTCCTTACTCAAAATGGCTACCACAGCTACCCCTCCCTTCAAGTAAGGAAGATGGCACCGAGGAATTCCCCTCAAATGCTGATGTGTCCAAGAAAATCTACAATAACAAGACCATAAATTATAACAACAAGACCATACAAGGACGAGATCTAACAAAGAGCCACTAAGACAGCTCTTTTGCATACAAACCCCCTCCCATACAGCCCCTGTATATGAACGCAGGCTGTGTAGGAATAAAGTCAGACATTATCATACTGAACGTGGTGTCAGCGTGATTTTTTCTCAGTGCATGCACTATATATATATATATATAGGGAAAATAATCTGGACGGGGACAGATACTCTGCAGACGATTGTTCTGATCCAAATCAGCTGGCGCCCAACGTGGGGCACTGGGTTGTGAACCAACAGACAGCCTTGCGCAGAGGGACCGGGGTGGACCAAGTGCGGACGCGGCAGGAGACTGATCACCTCTGGAGTACGGTAAGATAACATTTATTATCTACCGATACGCACTGTCTCCGCTGTTGGTCTATTTCTGTGTCTCATACGGCTCTCCGAAGGTCACCTAAAGACAGGTAGATATCTTGCCCAGAGCCCGGTTTAAACTCAAACCTGTTACCTAGACTATCTGTCACCCGGTATATGTTTACATGTTGTATATATGTTAGTCAGTGCCGCAAGTGGGAGCCCGGAGTGGAGTGGGATTTTTGCCGGCTGACTAGGAGTTTTGACATTGTACGTTGTAAACTTGGTGGAAGGAGGGGTAAAGGGGGAGTAAGGTATAGTCGGTTCAGAGGAAACACGGGAATCCCGGTAGTGACTGTGCGGTTTGGCGCGTTGCAAGGGAAGGAGTGTTGCGCGTTACGGTTTTGTAACTGCGCGGAATCCTGCCGATTGATCCCTGAACAACCTTTCCCTCTCTCGTAATCAAGTTGTATGTTATGTCCAAAATGTGTTTGTGTATTAGTGTTGAGAATTCATGAGGACGGGTGGGGATTGTTGAGAGTAGAAGAGATAGCCCATAGGTGCTTGGGCGATAACCCCTAGACGTTAAACTGCCCGAACTCCTGTTTTTTCCGCGTTAAGGTACGCTTTGCAGTAAGAAAGAAAGAAAGTGAATAGGAAAGAAATAGCAAGTGGATTTTGGGATACAATTAGACACTGTGTATATTATTTGGAAGGGAAATAAAGTGTTATAAGTGAAGGGAAAGAAGAAGAAGGAAAAAAAAAAAAGGCAGGATATTTTTTTGCAAGTAATTGCAGTATAGCTTGAAAAGGAAAAAAAAATAAAAAAAGGTGCAGTTTTAACATTTGAGCACAGGCAAGTAAGACAGGGAAAGGAGTCTTAGCCTGCCACCTAGTGGCCGAGAGAGAGAACAGAACGGAAAAGAATGGGACAGCCCTGGTAACATTTATTTGAAAGCTTTGTTCGTACTGGCCACACGAATGGGTCTTTTAAAACCAGAAAATATTCTTTTTCCTTCTGTTCTAATGGCAACTAGAAAGAGGGGTCTTTTTCTGTGGGAGTGAGAAGCTCAGTGAGCGCAGTCTTGTGTGTTTTTTGAATCCCACAGGGAAACATACCTTACGTTAGTATGAGTCAAAATAATTCTGTTGAGGGACAGAAGGGTCCCGCTGCATTTATTTTATCATTGCCAGGACAGAAGTTAATATAATAACAAGTGAAAAACAAAGCCAGTAGGCTGTTTAAAGTATGTAGTATTACTGCAGCAGAAGGCAGGTTACAACCACAAATGTGTCAAAAGATATTGAAAGAAAAGAGAGGAATTTTGAATGATAACAACCTGCTGAAGATAGCAGAAGCCTGGTTTAATGCTACCAAGGCTGTCCAGAGAAAAATGGACCGAGCAGGAGATAGAAAAGGGAGGGAAGATTGTTTTAATTGTGGTGTGACTGATTTATCTATACTCACTCCTTTGTTACCTTCGCTCCCAGCTCCAGCAGCACCCCCACCTATACAACCCACTACCCCGCCCACAGATGACAAACCAACCTTGACTGTTCATGCAGCAGAACTATATCCTGTGATGCAGGCAGACGGTTCCTATTACACCCCGACTGCGCCCCTGATGCCAGCCCTTTCACCCCAAACAATCACTACCCCAGCGGTAGGGATTCAAGTCTACCCTGACACAACAATAGCACACAGACCCAGCAGCAGTGTCCACTATAGTACGCCTGGTAGTTTTGACTCAGATAGTGAGTCACAGGCCGTTGCACAGGAGGCAAACATGACCTGGAATACTAACCCCAGACACCCCCCAGACACCCCCCAGTACCCGACCGCTGCCCAAGGTTATATGGGCAGACGCCCAAGCAGGTTGAAGGCGCCCCAATAATGTATGTCACCTCAACCCCTTCCTGGTAGACACAGGTGCAGCCAGGAGCGTAATTAGAGCTGCAGACATACCTGACCCTTCCTATTTTTCTGATGTTTCATGTGTGGGGGTAGATGGCACACCGCACTCTAGCCCATTAACACGACTCCTACAGATAGGTCCCTACCCTGAACTATTTGCACGATTTGTAGTTTTCTCTACTTGCCCGCTTAATCTGCTTGGCACTGATGTTTTGTCCAGGTTACAGGCCTCCATAATATTCTCAGAGGACGGCACCATTGATGTAACCTCCCTGCTCTGGGAGTCAGATGTCTCTGCCCTTTGTTCCCTTCCAATACTTTTGGCATTAGCAGACAAACCCTCAGCCGCCAGTATATCACCCGCTGTCATGGATAGGATCCCGTCCAAATTATGATTCACCGGCCCTGAGGATAACGGGCACCTAAGGGTACCGCCCATTGTTGTACAGCTCAAATAAGGGGCCCCACTTCCCCGTAAACTGCAATACCCCTCTTTTCCCTGTGAAGAAACGCACCGCGAAGGGTGAACCTGATAAGTATAGAATAGTTCAAGATCCTCAAGCAGTAAAAGATGCAACCATTGTACGATGTTTTAACAACAAATCTTTTCCACATGACCCCAGAGGCTTCCAAGAATTTCACTGTTCTCAAACAGGTAATATCCTCTGCCCCTGCCTTGGGCCTCCCAGACTATGATTTACCCTTCAAGCTTTTCGTATCAGAACGAAATGGACATGCAACTGGAGTGTTAATGCAGCCACACGCTGGCCGATGTCGACCTATTGGTTATTACTCCAGCCGTCTCGATGCTGTGGCTCGTGGTGGACCGTCCTGTCTTCGTGCTGTCTTTGCTGCTCAAGCACTGCGGGATAAAACTTCGGATATCGTTCTAGGGCATGACCTCATTCTCCTGGCACCACATGACATTGCTGCAATTCTCAATCAGACACCTCAGGTTGCAATGCTCGCTTCTCATTCCAGACAAGGTCACCCTTCTCTGGTGCCAAGTGCTTAACCCCTCCACTCTTCTTCCACTTCCCGAGGGGGGAGATGTGCAGGGACACGAACAAGAATAAAGCACAGCTGGAGTCGACCTACCCTATGATTGCTTCGAACTCATGAAGCTAGAAACTGCTCATCTGCCCACGGTAAGTGAAAAGCTGATACAGAACCCAGATCTAATCCTGTTTGTGGATGGTTCTCGATATGCTGATCAACAAGGCACCTACTATACGGGTTATGCTGTCACCACAGACTCTGTGGTCCTACTGGCAAGCACACTACCGTCAACAGCATCTGCACAAGAAGCCGAACTACAAGCTCTCACTGCAGCATGTAAACTGGCAGAAGGACAAACGGCGAATATCTACACTGACTCTAGATATGCCTTTGGAGTAGCACACGATTTTGGCGTCATTTGGCAAACCAGGGGATTTCTGAGAGCAGCAGGAACACCAGTGAAACACAGCTCAGCCATACAAGCTTTGATTGACGCCCTACTCCTTCCAAGCCATGTGGCCATCCTGAAGGTAAAGCCTATGGGAAACTGAACACAGAAGAAGCCAGAGGAAACCATCTGGCGGATGCTGCGGCAAAACAAGCTGCCAGCGGGATACGAGAAGTGGAAGATCGAGTGGACACGACAAGGATGGTTCCGTTAATGCAGAACCTCCCAGTGAATCGAGAATATCTGAAGAAGTTGCAAGAATCTGCAACAAAGGAAAAAAAGGGAAGCTGGAAGAAAAGAGGTGCATCGCCCCAAGAAGGAATTTATGAGTACAAAAAGAAACTTTGTCTGCCACGGGCACTGTATCCTGCTGTGGTACAATGGGCACATGGAGCAGCACATCTCTCGAAGACTCTTATGAATGCACTGATCGACAAATACTATGTGGCGCCTGGAATTACCCCAATGACTAGTAATTTCTGCAAATCATGTACAATTTGTGCAAAGTGTAACCCAGGATGTGTGGAAAAACCACCGCAGAAACACCTTGCAAGGCCCCGCTTTCACTACTACGTTAGCTAAAGAAATTTGGTCCGCGCTAGGGACCACCCTTGCTTTCCACACCCCATACTATCCCCAGAGTAGCGGAAAGGTAGAAAGAATGAATGGCACACTGAAAACTATAATGTTGAAAATGGCCCAGGAAACAAATATGCCTTGGCCAGATAGTCTACCCATTGCTTTGTTCAGTATTCGATATAGATATACCCCACGAGGGGAATATGCTCTATCCCCATTTAAGATACTGTTTGGTACTGCCCCCAAACTTGGTTGTTACTACCCACAGCAGTTACAGATGCAGTCTGATGTTTTGACGAAATATTTAACTGCCCTAGCGCAAGGACTAACCAATATGCATGGTCGAGTGTTTTCTTCTATTCCAGATCCAGATCTAGATACCGGGACTCATAAACTCGTGCCCGGAGACTGGGTGCTTGTGAAGAAATTTGTAAGGAAACATTCCCTAGAGCCCAGATATGATGGTCCTTTCCAAGTTCTGTTGACCACAGCGACATCAGTCAAGCTAGCTGGCAAGAACACCTGGATACACGCCTCTCATTGCAAGAAGGTTCCAGCTCCCAACGAGGACACCTCAGAAGGAAAATGATGCTATATATCCTTTGCTTGTTGGGTCTAGGGGGGGCACAAGAGATTGCTATCACCCAACATGAAGGGATAGTCACGTTTTGGTATAATTCATCCAATACTCATGTAGCTACCTTCTCCTTTGATTATTGTAATATAGTCCGCTGCCCCTCAACACATTGGCAATGTAATCGATACAGCAATGTCGGTTTCAGGTCTACTTATATATGTGTAACGGATTCCTACTGGGGAAAGGAATGTGATTACTGGGGAGCAGTAGGATGGAACACGGGAACAGATTGGGGATACCGACCACAAAATGGTCTAGCAAGGAAAGACGGGATAGCAAAAGATTCTTGCCCAAATAGGCATCGCAATAGTTATTATTTTTGTTTTGTTTGTGATTATTGTCATTATTGTTTTAAAAAGTTCATGACCAAACCTGTTGACAATAGCACTCCTACCCTTTTTCTGCAGTCAGATAATAATACTCCACTCTTGGAAGATGGTCCATTTACTCCGTTACAGTCCCTCCCAGTTAAGTACAATAGTATAAATCCATAGGGACAGCATCTGACTTCCTTATGTGCAAAGTCTGTGGCAAGGGGGGTCATGGACAAGCCATGACTCGTCTAACGTACAGCACAAAAGAGTTCCCAGGCACATCTGGACAGATGAGTTAGTACACATCTAGGGACAGACTCAGAAATAGACATTTCAAGGGGGGACTGTGATGGATAAAATGCCTATTTCTTCATCTGTAATACTTTGCTATGATTCCTTACTCAAAATGGCTACCACAGCTACCCCTCCCTTCAAGTAAGGAAGATGGCACCGAGGAATTCCCCTCAAATGCTGATGTGTCCAAGAAAATCTACAATAACAAGACCATAAATTATAACAACAAGACCATACAAGGACGAGATCTAACAAAGAGCCACTGAGACAGCTCTTTTGCATACAAACCCCCTCCCATACAGCCCCTGTATATGAACGCAGGCTGTCAGCGTGATTTTTTCTCAGTGCATGCACTATATATATATATATATATATAGGGAAAATAATCTGGACGGGGACAGATACTCTGCAGACGATTGTTCTGATCCAAATCATATGTATATATGGGAGAGTGTGTGTGTATGTATATATGGGTGTGTGTATGTGTATCTATATATGGGAGTGTGTGTATATCTATATATGGGAGTGTGTGTATGTATATATGGGAGAGTGTGTGTGTATGTATATATGGGAGAGTATGGGAGAGTATGTGTGTGTGTGTGTATGGGAGAGTGTGTGTGTGTGTATGTATATATGGGAGAGTGTGTGTATGTATATATTGGAGAGTGTGTGTATATATGGGAGTGTGTGTGTGTGTGTGTGTGTGTGTGTGTGTGTGTGTGTGTGTGTGTGTGTGTGTGTGAGATGTATATATGGGAGTGTGTGTGTGTGTGTGTGTGTGTATATATGGGAGTGTGTGTGTGTGTGTGTGTGTGTGTGTGTGTGTGTGTGTGTGTGTGTATATGGGAGTATGTGTGTGTGTATATGGGAGTATGTGTGTAACACCAGAGGTAAACCCCCCAATCAATCACCCCCCCAGTCAGTCACGCCGTCTCCCCTCTCCCCCCTCTACCTCCTCCCTCCCTCTCTCTCTCTCCCCCCTCTCCGTCCCCCCTCTCCGTCCCCGTCTCCCCTCTCCGTGTCCCCTCTCCATCCCCGTCTGCCCTCTCCGTCCCCGTCTCCCCTCGCTGTCTCTCTCTCTTTCCCCTCGCTGTCTCTGGATATGTTATTTACCCTATATATCTTAACTGTCCTATACTACAGCAAAATAACCTATGCTGCTTTCTTCCAGATTTGACACACACACACACACACACTCACGTAACAAGGACTAATTGTAGTATAATGTAATACAATAAATACATTTATGTCAAAAACGAATGTTGTTCCGACTAGGAATTTATTAGATGTATTTTATGTATATATTTTATTTTAAAGTGGGATTGGGGGCTGGACTAGGTGGCGAGTAGATTTTTTGGTTCGGCGAGTAGATTTTTGGGTGATTTGTCGAACACTGCCTAGAGGTTCACACAATACAAACCTCAATAGGTAGGTGGTTAAGGTAGGGTAAACAGCACTGACCCAACACCTTCTCTGTTAATCAGGGCTGGTCCATAAAGGGTCAGTGCTAGTGAGAGGGTAGAACAGGCAATAGTATAGGTAAAAACAGAAATAAAAACCGGGCGCTTCTTAAGCTATAGTGAATGGTGAAAAATGCTTAATCTATATAATATAGGTGACAGTGATGTTCAGTTTACAATGGATATCACAGAATGTGTTCAGTGACCTTCACCAATAGAAGATAAATAATGATAATAATATGTAGTATAAAATAAAGAATAAAAAAGCAGCTCTACACCCTTTAGGCGGACTGTCCAGGTCCAGATGGGTCTTGTGCAGGTTGTGTTTCAGAAGAAGAAGCCACAGCGAAACGCGTAGAATCGATTCGCTGCGGGACGTGACTGAGCTGGGGAGATCACTGGAGGAAAGTGCTGGCAAACCAACAGGAGACGGACACACTAGGCAGCTTCTTCCGCCCTGACCCAAGACGACACAGGACGTGACGCGGGTACTCGTGACGTATGCGGAAGTGCTCCGCCGCTCCTGGAGATACCGGCACTCTCCTACTACAGCTGTCCTCTCCCTCGAACATAATTGTTATTGAAAATGTGAGTGTATCATATATATATATATCCACTGCTGCTAATACATTTTAGACTGTACTACTCTATTGTGTGCCCTCTCTTTTACTTCTATACACCCCTGGGAGAAAATTTGACTACCCACACCATAAGCTTCCTGAATTTCCATCAAGACACCACTCTGAGGGGGAATCCACTAAAGGGCTCCCATCAGAGAGAGAAGGGTCTCTGATACGCCTATTTTTGACATTGTCATCTGTGAGTACAACCATTGTAGAGATTACATATATTTAGACCACCATTGTTGTACTATCTGCACTATTATATTTATTTTCTTTTTCATGTCCACGAGTTACACAGCGCTCCGCTCAATTTGAATAGTATAGGTACACTGATGTGCACCCTACTGGTATAGTGTAGGTAGAAACAGTAAAAACCTCTGGTTACAGCTGCTCCTGTAGACAATCCAGTCATAGAAGCCACTTAGTATTATTATCATGCACTCTGCTACTGCCGGGGGATAGTGCCGCCAGCTGACTCGCGAGTAGGCATGTGAGTCATGAGCGTGCACCCGTTTGCGTAAATATTAGTATTAAGTATTAATTGATCCATGTGTAGCCCCGGTAAGAAATGGGGGCTATATATCTATCCTCCTACTGGTGTAAGTCCTGTTAATGTCAGGCCGCCAGTAGTTATCATGGGTTTCCCCCGCTTCAAGCCCTGGCCTGATTGGTGGAGGTAGGCACCCTGACTGTGTGGAAGGCAGAGACACAGGGGAGGGGCCTGCTGACATCATGATGGGCAGGGCTGTCTCTATTTAGTGGGCTGCTCCTGTAGTTCAGGCAGTCTTGTCTATGCTAGTGCTGGAGCAGAGAGCGTTGTGTGTGCTGCACAGGAGAGGAGACACTCAAGCCCTATTGAGTAGAGATGATAGCACTCTAGTACTGTGGACCAATGCCCCTCACCCTGCAGGGGGTGAGGGGAGAGTTAGCCTCACCCTGAGGGCCTATACCTTGGGGTGGAGGTGGAGTATTGAGGCTCCAGACAGCCCATCCTGAAGCGGTACATCTGGAAAAGGAGAGGAGGAAAAGCCCTGTACAACTGTGTGCTTCTGCTGCTGCTGTGTGCTGCTACTGATCTGAGTACAATAGAGACATTGCTGTTTTTATACAAAGAGACTGTGTGAGACTGAAATCTCTCGCCCTGGAGCAAAGGGCTCTCTGGAAGGATTTCACCCTACTACTTAAGGGCTTACCAGAGATGGACGCGCTGCACCACCACCACTAAAGATGAAGGCATATACCCCAGAAGCCAGTCCCGGTTATCCCCAATACCATCACAGGAGACTCAGGCCCTCCTGTTCCTCACAGGTACGCACCACCATAGTACACGTAGCCAGCCCTCACTACACCCTAGGGGTCCAGTCTTAGACCGGAGGGGGTGTGGAGGGGGGGGGAATATGGGTTACACATGCTTTGTATTTCTGGGAAGTCTTTTTGCCATGCCCTGAGTGTGTTGGCATGCGTGGTCCCCATATCCTGATCTCTTATAGTTCTGACAGTTTGCTTCTTTCCTGGTTTTTCGAGTTAAAGTATTCATCTATTGTGTTGTTTTTTAGTACTTTTGTTTTGTGGTTTGTCAGTTTTTTGCAAAAGCTAATTAGCTGTGTGTATGTAAAGGCGCGCATTAAATTTGGGGGAATGTCCCATTTTTGTGCAAACTCTTGGAATGTCATGTATTCCTGTTTGTCTGTGTTGATCACATGTTCTAGGCACCTGATGCCTTTTTTTTTCCAGACTTGGAATGATGGTTGGGTATACCCTGGTATAAATTTGGGGTTGTCTTGGATTGGTATAGGAGAGTTTAAACTTTTTCCTGAACGTTTTCCACGTTGTTATGATGTCTTTGATTAGAATATTATTTCTTTGGGTTACTGGGATGTCTCTTCATTTTGTGTGTATTAGCTCTCTCATGGAGGTCTCTGGTGAGAACTCTTTTTCTAGTTCTAGGGAGGAGTAATGGTTGGTATCTTTTATCCAGTCTCCGAGATGTCTCATTATGCTTGCTCTATTATAGTTCCTGATATTCGGTAGATTGATGCCTCATTGCTCTATTTACTTCAGTTACAGTATATCCTCATTCTTGAGGAGCATAGGAAGAGTCTGCATGGGATATAGAAGTCTGGCAAACGATATCTTTTTGATTGCGCTTGCCCTCCCAAAAAGTGACAGGGGTAGTGTCGTCCAGTTTTTTAGTTCTTGCACTATTTTTTTTTTATGATTGGTTTGAAGGCTTTTTCGTTACTTTTACTGGGAAGTTATATGGTTCCTTTGTGTCAGGGGGTTCTTTAATATACATAATTTCTGTTTTAGATATATTTTATTTTAAAGCCAGCAAACAACCCAAATGTCTCTATTTGCTGTTGTACCTTTTTGATTGATTCATCAGGGTTAGTCATAAACATTAGTATGTCTTCTGCAAACATTGACAGTTTCAGTTCTGTTTTATGTATCATGATTCCCTTCAATTCCTCCATTTGCCTCAGGTATATTGCCAGAGGTTCTATTGCTAGATTAAAAAGCAGGGGTGACAACGGACATCCTTGTCGTGTCCCTCTATATAATTGTAATGGGTCTTATAGATGCCCTGATGCCTTTATTCTAGCCTTTGGGGTATTGTACATTACCTTTACCATGTTGCTAAAGTTTCCCCTTAGTCCAAATTTTTCTAGCATGAAGAACACATGGTTCCACATTATGTTGTCAAATGCCTTTTCAGCATCAATAGTCACTAGGGCCGTATTCCCAATTTTATGTAGTCTGACCTATTCTATTGCCGCTAGAACTTTTCTGATATTTTTAACCGCGGATCGTCCCTTGACAAATCACGATTGATCAGGATGTATCTGTCAAGAGAGAGGGGATTTGGCCCTGGATTACAGGGGTTACACCCCATTGGGCCACCCTGTACTCTCACCTGGGACACAAGGGGTTAACTGGACTGGGGTCCAGTAATGTGTTTTGCCTTGCTTCAGCCATCCAACTGTTTACTCCCCTGTATAAATGTATTGTTTCTGGGCCAGTGTCTGCACCACACACACACTGGGGCTTAAGGGGTTAATGAGCTACAGTTTAGGAAAATACAAATGTGGTGTGTCTTTTCAGAAATATCTGGGCTTCAAAAGGCTTGATTGAAGTTTGGGTGTGAAAAGGTACAGAGGGGGTTTGGTGTATGTTAACATATATTGCTGAGAGACAGCTAGGACAGGAGGTCTGGGGCATTGGGTGTGAAATCTAATACCGGTGACAAATGTCCCCTACCCAGGGGCCCCTGCTTCAAAGGATTTCTTGATGGGGCTAGCGGTGCGGTTACGCAAGGAGATCTCAGAATGAGTGACCTTATTAAAAATAAGAATATTATCAGATGTCCTCGGCTGAACATGCTAAGAGCTACATATGCGTAACCGGGGGACCGAGCCGCAAATAATGATTACAGACACCTGAGGTTTAACAGATACTAAGAGCCAGATATTAATATCTCTTAATTTTAGTACTACACGGTAATATTTAGTCTCATTGGGAGCGTCATGCGTGGCGGAATGTATTAATATGTCTCGTCTGCCAGTGAGTACTACTTAACTGAAGTTATGAAGTTATTTAGAGTGTATATGGGATTTTGGATCTGTTCTCAAAATGCAGACCCCCATCTACTATTCTAATAGGGCAGGGAGAGCATCCTGCCAGAATTAGCATAGGCCAGTGATCAAAAAGGTAACTGCCCTGATTGTTTATACTGGGGGCAGGAACTGAGTGTTTTTAAGTGTGATACTTCACACTTACAATGGAAGCCAAAATCTGCTTCAAAGATTTTTTCTAGCCAACTCGGCATCTAGGGTTAAGAGATGAGTTTGACATGGTATTTAAGTCAGATTCACCCCTTACTCAAATGTTCCTTCATGTGCTTCATGATCTGCATGTATTGCTGTGATGTCAACATCTGAAACTGAATTATGGAAGAAATGGCCCATCCTGTATCCTGATGGCTTTCTTGTCCTAACCTTTAAGTAAGTATCCATATTTTGCCTGTTATTTGTATAATCTGTTGTGTTCACCTTTTTCAAGGAATAAATTATATTTTATCATATCTAAGCCTTGTCAGTTCAATCCAGTTATATTCTTGGTGGTGTATTATTAATAGCCTGTCTCAAAGCTACCGTCACAGTATCAAGGACGGGAGAATGTTTGCTAACCTATCTGCCATGATTTTGGTAAATATTTTGGCGTCCTGGTTAATCAGGAAGATTGGTCTGTATGATTCTGGCCTCAGGGGATCTTTCCCCTGTTTGTGGATTATCATAATGTGGGCCATTTCGCTTGTTTGCATGAACGTAGCATCTTTTGAGTGCCTTGTGATATATTTGTTGTAATGGTTCCATCAGATCCTCTTCCAGAATTTTATAGTATTCCCCTGACATCCCGTCCGGGCCCGGGGCCTTGCAGTTTTTAAGATTGTGTCCTTTATTTCTTTTTGGGTAATTGGAGAGTTTAGTCTGTCGATATCTTCCTGACTTATTTTAGGTATCTAAATGTTTTTAAAGAAAGTTTCCCTTACTTCTAGGTTTACCTCACCTTCTCTATACAGTGTGCTACAGTATTCTTTGAACACCTCATTTATTTTTTTTGCCTCTGTGGTTATTTCTGTCCTATCATATTCTAGTAATGGGTTTAGTTGACCTATAGTTTCTCATAAGAATTCCCAGGAGCCTTCCCGTCTTGTTCACGTGTCTGAAAATTTTGGCTTCTTTTAGTGATTTTTTCCCCCAGTTTTTTTCTCTAGCCACACCTCACATAGAGATTTTTTCTGGTTATATCTTTCTTTATTTTGAGATGTTGGGTCTGTTTTGAATTCTCTAAATGCCTTGCTAAGTTCTTTACTTGCTTTGCAGAACTCCTGGGTTGCCTGTTTCTTCCTTCTAGTGACATATGCCATGATATCGCTCCTAATTACTGCTTTTGATGTTTCCCAAAAAAGTATGGGGTTCGTCTTATGTTCCTGGTTTGTATACTCTAATATCTCTCATGATCCCTGTAGGCAATTTACAAAATCTTCGCGTTCTCTCATGTAGTTTGGGAATCTCCAGGTGTTCGGCTTGCTCTACCTAATCCCATGTCTAGATCTAGGCGTACCTCTAGGCGTACCATTAGCACTTATTCCCATGATCTGTTATTTGTACTATTTGTTATTTATACGATTGTCACGTGTATTACTAATGTGAAGCGCTATGTATATTGATGGCACTATATAAATAAAGAGAAAAGAGAAAGAGGTGCGCAAATATATCTAACAAACAGTATTAATATGTATCTGTGGATGCTGTCACAATGTAAAGGAAACACACAGTTGCAAAATATATATATATATATATATATATATATCAAGGGGAGAGAAAAAACAAAAGGCGCAAACCAGTGACCACACTGCTTAAGTTACTAAACACTAATAAAGATGCAGTGCAATGATAGTCCAATCTGTAGAATCCTGGATTGAGTGGGATCTCAAGGTATCGCACCCTTTGATAAAGTCTTTTTAGACGAAACGCCTAGGGCTACGGTAGTCTTGTCCCTTGGATTTTAATAGCTTGCTGGAGTATATGCCTTATTCAAGGCAATTGGAACTTACAAACTGCTATTAACGACATTTCCGAACGATTTTACCCACAGAGGAGCTTCTGTATATCTGAAGTGAAAGCGGAGCGTCATCACGCTGACATCGCGAGATTTCCAGCCGAGGAGATCTGCATATACAGACGTCGGACGCAGACGGCGTTCTTTGGAGTTGATCCTGCGCCTAAAAGTTCCCGTATTATAGTTCCAGACAAGGATTTTATCCTGACATGCTCATTTTTATCTGTGATTTCGCAAGTAGGACCTGTGCTTACATTGTGTGTCAATAATACATAAATACTTCACCATATCTGGCTATCTTCTCATTTATAGATCCCACTCAATCCAGGATTCCACAGATTGGACTTTCATTGCATTACAATCTTATTAGTGTTTAGTAATTTAAGCATTGTGGTCAGTGGTTTGCGCCTTTTGTTTTTCCTCTCCCCTTGATACATACATACCAGGACTGTCCCCGGGCAAACGGGTCAGCCTCACACAGAGAAGCTATAGCCCATAACACACACAGGATGCTGACCCTGTGGTAATGAAGGAGTTAAACTCCAACCAATACTCCCTCAATCTAATTACTTTCTAACTCTATTTAATAACTTTCCCAATCTTATCCTCACTGATTCCTAATGTTAATTCCCAATGTAAAATAACCCCCATTATCTCCCAGTCCCTGTGATACAGGAGGAGTAACCCCCCCAGTGCCAGAGGCTCCCCCTCACTATCAGAGGCTCAGCCTCTCAGGCTCCTGTGTGTAAGGAAGCTCAGAGCAGCACTGGGATAATGTGCACAGGTCACACAAGGGAGGGGAAGGGAGGAGGAGGAAAGCACTTACCCAATAACACAGGCTGAAGATCTCTGTGCAGCAGGGGGTGGGCAATGTGAGGGGGGCACAGGAAAAGGGACTTAGAGGCTGCAGAGCCTATTCCTCAGTGTGTCCCCCCCTCAGTGCCTGAGATGTGCACTTTATCCCCCCCTCACTGTGTGTGTACTTCCTATGGAGGGTGGGGGGAGCCCCTGTGATCTCTCAGTCCTTCCCTGTGGGAGTGACCTGGATTCCCCCCTCAGGATGTGGGACAGTCTGTGCTCAGGGTCAGTGTTTCCTGCAGGAATCAAACCTCACACACCAGGACATCCGGCTGCAGCAGAGGGACCATAGAGAGGGAAGAGGGGAGGCCAGAGCGCCTCTAACCAGCTCCTCCTGAGCTCATATGGAGCAGTGACCCCTGGTGGGCTCCCAAGCAAGGTGCGGTGAGCGCCCCTGGTGAGAGCTGCACATGGTGCTGGCTGTGGGCTGGTGAGAAACATAGTGACAATCTCACCCCCATCTCCACCGTATATAGTGCGGTCTGGTAATATTCTCTGTGCTGTGTGTCTGGTGATATTCTCTGTGCCGTGTGTCTGGTGATATACTCTGTGCTGTGTGTGTAGTGACGTCTGGTGATATACTCTGTGCCCGTGTGTGTAGTGCCGTCTGGTGATATACTCTGTGCTGTGTGTGTAGTGACGTCTGGTGATATACTCTGTGCCCGTGTGTGTAGTGCGGTCTGGTGATATACTCTGTGCTGTGTGTGTAGTGCCGTCTGGTGATATACTCTGTGCTGTGTGTGTAGTGAGGTCTGGTGATATACTCTGTGCCCGTGTGTGTAGTGACGTCTGGTGATATACTCTGTGCCCGTGTGTGTAGTGATGTCTGGTGATATACTCTGTGCCCGTGTGTAGTGCGGCTGGTGATATACCCTGTGCCAGTGTGTGTAGCGACGTCTGGTGATATACTCTGTGCCACGTGTGTGTAGCGACGTCTGGTGATATACTCTGTGCCACGTGTGTGTAGCGACGTCTGGTGATATACTCTGTGCCCGTGTGTGTAGTGCCGTCTGGTGATATACTCTGTGCTGTGTGTGTAGTGACGTCTGGTGATATACTCTGTGCCGTGTGTGTAGTGACGTCTGGTGATATACTCTGTGCCGTGTGTGTAGTGATGTCTGGTGATATACTCTGTGCCCGTGTGTAGTGCGGCTGGTGATATACCCTGTGCCAGTGTGTGTAGCGACGTCTGGTGATATACTCTGTGCCACGTGTGTGTAGCGACGTCTGGTGATATACTCTGTGCCACGTGTGTGTAGCGACGTCTGGTGATATACTCTGTGCCACGTGTGTGTAGCGACGTCTGGTGATATACTCTGTGCCACGTGTGTGTAGCGACGTCTGGTGATATACTCTGTGCCACGTGTGTGTAGCGACGTCTGGTGATATACTCTGTGCCACGTGTGTGCAGTGACGTCTGGTGATATACTCTGTGCTGTGTGTGCAGTGACGTCTGGTGATATACTCTGTGCCCGTGTGTGTAGCGACGTCTGGTGATATACTCTGTGCTGTGTGTAGTGACGTCTGGTGATATACTCTGTGCCCCTGCTAGCTGTGATCTTCTTTCTGTGCTCACGCCTCCCCCTGCCACTTATTTCCTCTTTCTGCTTCAGCTCGGAAGGTTCTTCCTCTTTTACATGTCAGCCTCACACAGAGAAGCTATAGCCCAGGCCTGCACAACATACGGCCCCGATGGCCCCCTCAACCCCTCCTTCCCTTCCTTGGTAGGGAAAGAGTGCGCTCCAGCGGTGTGCCGCACTGCGCGGGGGTGTGAGGAGAGCCCAGGACACAGACAGGAGGGTGGGACAGGTTACCTTGTTCTCAGGTGGTGAAGCGCCTCCAGCCAGTAGGGATCCCCTGGGGTCTCCAGAGGAGAGACCCCCACTGACACTCTCTCCTTCTCATGACAGGAACAGTGACAGTGATACACACACAGCAGCTTCTTTGGTGGTTCTTTAAGAGCAGATCAGCATGCACAGCACAGCATCACATCAGCACAGCATCATAGGCGTCTCGCTCTTTACTCTGCCCTCTGCATTAGGGCAGGACGATTCCCCTCCCTCCCCACCCAGGTGGGGTAGGAGGAAGAGAACTATTCTCTGTGCTGCTCTCTCTCTGAAGACTCTCAACTGACTAACTAACTGAATTTGGGAACATGTCTCAATTTGAATATCCTCAGGGAGTGTCTCTAGCTTCGAATCATTACAACTCAAAGCTGGATACCGATTGGCTCACACACACATCAGGGGGTGTTCCAACCCATATCCACCTTTTTTTTTATTAACATGCTCATAGGTTGCTTAGGCCTGCCTCTGAATATTGCTACATACTCAGAGCTGAAATGCACAAACGGGCCAACTGAAGGAATTAACCTTTCCATTGCATGTTCTAACAGGACAGACAGAGGAAAGGCCCAGAAGAATACATAGCTGCCGAAGGCCAGGCTATATACTCCCCCTGGTAAACTCCAACCGTCCCGGCTTGGTCTACAGTAGGTAGAACCCTTACCATACACCTGTAAATTCACATAAGCTGTAATGTATTAACTCCTATACATTCCAGCATAACATAACGGCATACACTGCATTACACAGATACATTGCAATACAGGACTGAATAGAACCATTTCTACTACTACAGCAGTAATAGAATACATCAATAATAATGAGCGGGATCAGGCTTCCTGATCATTCTTCCAGTGTCATCAGGTACTTTAATGGAGTAGCACCTGCGCTTTCCATATTCGGAGATATACTCCACTCTATCTATGTGAATATCTCTCCCAACCATCCATAATTTTAATAATTGGGGAGCTCTATCAACATCCACATAGGAGGAGTCACTAGCATTGAGGGCGAGGTGGGCCAGGGTGGCTTCTTTCACCCACTCTAGGCGGTGGGTCTCAACACTGCGAATCAATTTTTCAGGAAGGTATGGAAACTCATACCCCATCTTCCTGAACCTATGAATAATTACTCGGGCTGCTCTACTAAATTTCACTAGGCTTCGGTCAGTAGCAGTACCTGGCAGCACCCAGAATATAGGACCTTCCCACATAGGAGACAATACACTGGCGGATACTTCTGAACTCATCCCCACATCATCATCCCCACTGCACAGAGCCTTCCAAATGCATATCAGGCATAACAGACATTACCTCTCGTTTTCACGTATGTCCTGGGCATAGTCAAGACAAATAATACATGGTTACAAATACAGTTACATAAATGAACAGGGTATACATTGTATACAAGACATTGCATGCACAGTTAGAGATAATATCTATTATAGGCGTATGTAACAGTTACAGACCAGATTAAAATGTGAGACAGCTTTAGTTTTGAAAGAACTTAAACTGGTGGTGGATGTGAAGTCTCCGGTAGGTTGTTCCAGTTTTGGGGAGCACTCGAGTGATGACCAACTAGTTCTTTGAGCATTTCGCAGTGATGTGTGTTGTAGTTGCATTGGAGAACAAAACGGCATATTGAATTGTAGAGGGTGCTAAGGTTGGTTTGGGGTGCCGAGCCGTATACTATGTCTCCATAGTCGATAATTGGCATTAGCATCTGCTGTGCGATACGCTTTCTGACCAGCAGACTTAAGGAGGATTTGTTCCTGTAAAGTACACCTAGTTTGGCAAAGGTCTTGGATGTCAGGGTATCAATGTGCATCCTGAATGTTTTTTTGTTTGTTTTTTTAATAACTTTGGTTTTATATGTTTTCTGATGCAATACAGGAATGGTTATGACACCCAGTACAGTTTTTACATTGAAGTTGTTCTAGCATTAACACCAGTCACCAGTCAACAATGGGTAGAGGGGGGAAGTGAAGACAAGAGGGGGGGGGGCTGGATGGGGATGTGGCGCGTGTCTGCCCCTCGATGCAAGGTTATTTCCATCTCTGTGGATCAAACATCTACCATCCGTGCGGTTATGGCCTAAGACCACCGGCCCCGCGGAGTGAGTGTTTTAGATTCTGAGCTCTTCTAGGCCCTAAGAGTGTCCATCCTCTATTCTATTTTCCATATCCTCTCTGCCGGGCCTCCACCCAGTGAGACCGCATCTAGTACTATCAAAGCCAAATTGTATCTCTTTCTATCCCGGGAATGTCCGTCTGGGCCAGCCATGGCGTCCAGGTTTTTAGAAAAAAAATTCCAGTGTCATTAACTAAACTCGTTAATTTTTCCATCTGGCACACAAACCGAATTCTGTTCCTGATCTTGTGAACTGGCGGAATTTCGGGTTGTTTCCATAATGCTGCGATCTCGCACCTCGTCGCTGTTGCAAAATGAGCAATCAGTTTGTTACCAGCTTTGCTTAGACCGGGTGTTGGTCTATTCAAAAGGAATAGCCACAGGGCCAAGGGTATTGTGAGGTTCAAGATCCTCTGTAGCCAATCTCTCTCTGTCCGCCACAAAGGTCTAATCCACGGGCAAGACCACAGCATGTGTAACAGGTCAGCTGGTTCTCCACACTGTCTAGGGCACAGCGGGGAGTATCATGGGACAAATTTAGATAATTTGCGTTCTCCCTTAATATCGTGCAGATCGAACTCTTGGCCACTGCCGATACTATCTTTGACCAGTCCTCCTCAACTAAGACTTCCCCTAGATCTGTTTCCCATTGGCGATATAGCTCAGTTTTTGTCCAACCTTCTCCCCTGAACCGATCACTTCTCTATACATTTGCGATGTGAATCCGCTGGTATCAGTCTCAACAAGACAGAGCTTTTTGAATGTGGTTAATTGGGGTCTAGGGGAGATTTTGTTATAAAATGCTCTGATCTGAAATTACCTAAACAATTCTTGATGGGGAAGATTTTTGACTGTTTGAATTTGGTTGAACGTGTTAATTTCATTTCTCCCCTCCAGATCTTTAAGTCTATGAAATCCCACTTGTTTCCAAATGATAAATTCCGCTCTATTCAGGCCTGGAGCAAAGTCCTGGTTACCCCACAGGGGGGGTCATCAGTGAGCCTCTGGTGGTTAGGTCGCATTTGAATTTGGTGGACTACCACAGTACCACGTGGGATTCAACACTACCGTTATTCAATTTGAAAAACTGGTCAATCTCTCCACCAATTATTTGCTCCACTTCTGGGATTTTTAGTAGAGACTCGTTACGTTTCCAATTTGCTCCAGGTCTGTCTAGGAATCCTTGATTGCACCTCAGCTCTATAGGTGCGTTGTCAGACCATGAAATGTCAGGAATCCCTGCATGAGGCAGTCTGCTAGATACAAAGAAGTAATAGTTTCTGCTATATGTTGTGTGGGGGTGGAAAAAAATAAAGTATAGTCTGTCAATAGTGGGTTCAGCTCTCTCCAAATATCTGTGAGTTGGTTGTCTCTCAGTTCTCCCCTCAGTACTGTTGTTTACGACTGGAGGAGTTCAAGGAAAACTTTGGCTCCAAAGAACACGCCTCCGTATGACGTCACAATATGGTAATCGTAGCGGTGTCAGAGTTGGAGGAGTGCTGGCAACCAATCCTGACAGTGATAACATGATCGGCCCCCCAATGACGTCACACACACCTGATGCTGGGTATTAAGCAAATGAGAGGAAGGGGAGACGACCAATCCAGACAGGGACATCAGGAGCCGGCCCCTGATGACATCATTTGCAACAGGACATTTAACCCCTCATGCCTCACTGCCTGATTCGGGCGTCCTGCAGTCGGAGTTCGCAGCTTTCCTTTCTGGTTTGACATTTTCAGAGACTACTTGTTGTTCTGTGTGTAGTGAAATACTATTCAGTGTAGTCCAGTGGTTCTCTAGGCTATCAGTACACTAACGTTAAGCTGATTCACTCAGTGTTACCATTGCTCAGGGAACAGAGTGCCCGACCACTACTTTATGAGACCGGCCCAGAGTTGATAAGAAATGTATAGATTTCACACTGCAATTGTTTGATAGTTTGTGCAGTTATTAGTAGTACGTACATGCAGCTTGTGAGCAGTATTATGCTTCTGTTTAAGTAAACTTGATGGAGTGATCAGAGTATCCATACTACAGTTTGTTGGACAGCCTGTTCATATAGAGGTAGTGTCGGACACAATTAGTGTGTATTGTACCCCCACTGTGGGGTTCTAACTATAGACATTACCACTGTTTTTGCATTTATTAATGTTTTATTTACGTTATAGGCAACACTTGTTTGTTGACAGGGACAAGGGAAGTACCTAGATCGGATTAATCTAAGGGAAGGGGCCAGAAGAAGGGGCCAAATGCCCTGACATGTTCGTTGCCCCCCTTATTCCCGTTTTCTCCTCCCCTTGTCTATCCCATTGTGTTTCCCTCCCCTCACTTAGGATTTTTTGTGTTACATATTGTGTAACATTAGACATGTGATTCTGATCTGCTAGTTTCACCCTCTGCAGTTATTTGCGTATCAGGGATATATGCTGCTGTTTATCTTGTATAATTCTTATGTATTAGTAAAAACTCGTATCTTGACATTATTCATTTCAATTGATTTTGTCGAGTGCTGGGAACAAATTGCTTGTTCTATTGTGTAACATTGGAGGGAATCGGGGTCCCTCCGTGTTCCCGTGCAACATTCAGATATTTACCTTTTATGCTTCATTTTTTAGGTGCTGCTAAAAAATGTTTTATACTTTCAGGATCCTGTAATTGTTTTATCTCTTATTTTTACAGCCGGACATGAATGTAGGGAGGTATCAAGGCAAACAGGGGTGATATTTAGGGGCAATTATTCTGAACCATATGTATCATAGCAAAAAAGATCCCACATTAGCAATAGGAGGTTTTCTTTGATACATCTGGTGCAGTGTTTGCCCCAGAATTGCACCACTTTTGCACTGATCCTCAGACCTCCCTGTCTCCTGAGGCTACAGATACAGCAGTGATAACACAAAGATACACACTGCTTCAGTGACACAACATGTCCCTGCTCACACATACAGCACAGAGTGTGATAGGAAGGGCTGTCCCACTCCCAGCCATGTAATCCCAAATAGTTAGAAAGTAATTAGATTGAGGGAGTATTGATTGGTTGGATATCATGATGGACACCAACTTTATCAACACATTTATATTTATGGGTACTTGATTGAACAGAACAAGTTGCAACATTAATTGTGATTTATATCCTTAATAGACAAACACACGACATCTGCAGAATACACTTGAAACAACACTCACTGGGATAAGGGAACAAAATAAATTGTCCTTTGCTTGCAAGTGCAAGAAATGCAGCCTTGGTTTAAAGGTTCTGTGGCCAGATCACAAGTTGCGAAGTTTGTGTAAAATTCTTGGTTACATTGTTATTAACCCCTTCACTCCTGGACCAGTTGCCGCAGTGCTGGAACAAAGTCTTGCATCTTTACATGATGGATCAAAATTCAGGAATCACACTGAGGATACCTGGGGAGCCATGGTTATTGACTGGCCAAAGCTATCTTTAACATGTGGATCCAATCACCTCGTGGGAACAAAAAAAAACCCACCAATAGCCAGGTTGTCCACAGTTCATAAGACCAGTCAAAAAAGCTGTCAGGTATGCAAAGAGCCTGGGTCAGGTTGACACCCATGCCACTTAGCATACCTGGGATAGACCCATACTTTGGTGCCGCTGCATCTGATTTTTGACCCAGAGGTGTCCATAGACTGGCATCTGTTGTGCCTCAGTATGCCAGTTTTGTATACATTATGGGTCTCTGGGTCTTTTCATGACTCACACTTTTAGACAGGGAGATGCTAAATCAGCTAGACCCCTTTGAGGCTCAGTCATAAAAATACCCCAGCTCGTTCACCCATCTCACAGCTGTATGTCCTTGGAATTCCTCTCCGGCTTTCTAACATACATCCTGCCTTACATTTAAGATCTGCAGTTTTTACACACTTTATTAAAACAACATGTTCCATTTGTGTTATAACTGTAATTTTTATATGTATGTGCATGTGGTGTCTTACTGTACTTGCACCTCAAAAATCAGGTTTCTGGGTGCTTTCGTTCTAGAATTAGTATTTCTCATTGAAATGCTGGCTTCTATACCGCCATCATGTGTTGGTTACAGGGTATGGCAAGCAATGCATTTTGACTTTTAATATAAATAGACCATAAGAGAAAGAACTCAGTTTATATAGCACTCAAATTCCTGTGGTAGTGTGTTTAGATATTAAAATTAATCTTTAATCAAAATGGTTAAAATAAATGGTGCAACAAAATGAATAAAATAAGAGAAGCATCAGAGGAATACCTAATCATTAAATGCTTTCAACTACAGGTGTCATTCAAATACAGTTGCTAGCAAGGTATTGTAGTTAGCCAGATGTCAGAGTCTGTAGGTACCAAACACTAGTTGAGCCTCTAGGATGAGCTCTATATAGTAAAAAGACTCCTAAGGAGTCTAAGCTGGAATAATGCCAGCAGTTTGTTGGTCACAGCTTTTATATAGCAGACCCCAAGTGTTGGTCTGTATTGTGATACTATCAAATCACTTCTAGTCCTATGGATATGGACTGCAGCTGGCAGGTATATGCTATAATACTTCCCTCTGGTTAGGAGGGGAGTATGGGTAGGGTTAATAGCATACACTTCTGTGGCAAGTAGCACCCTATAATATATAGGTGGTATCTAGTATATATTGAGGTGTAAGTGCTAAGTAAGGCAAAAAATAATTGTATCCTGGAACTTCTATCCACTTAGTAACACGTGGATAGAGCTTGTCCGACAGTAATAACATGCGGTGCCTCTCACCTCCGGTATAGAGGCTATGCGTGTCACTTTCCTACTGCTGCAGGAAACAGGTCCCCCTCAGCTGATCTGCTAAACGGTAAGTCTAAGGAGTATTGACACAGAGCCTGCACAATTGCTTACTCAATCTGGAATGCAGAGAGGTCAATGTATGTGTATCCTGGAGCTTCTTACTTGGTAATGGAATGTGCAGCCTGTCTCCTCCGGTATAGCAGCTGTGTGTCGCTGTTTGCTTGCTGCAGGAAAGATTTTCCCTCCAGCTGATCTGCTACACAGTGAGTATTAGAGATTAAAGCTGTGCCTTAGTAGGAGAATAATGATGGCGTTACGAGCCATTCACCTCAAATACCGCAACCTTACATAACCATAGTAGGATAAATCAAACCCTGCTAGCTGTCTGAGTAATAAGCTGATATTGATTACATTAGGAAAAGACGAGGGCTTTACCGGCCGGATCACCACAGTTTTAGCAAGTTCATTGATGGCACGGATGAGCTGGGCTCATTTCTAAATGATTTTGAGAATCAGTGTGGCCGGTTCCAAATACCAAAGAGGGACTGGGTGGTCAAACTATGACCACTACTATCCGGCAAAGCCAAAAGAACTGTGCAGGAGCTTCCCGGCATGGATGCTGATGACTATGGGCATGTGAAGCGTAAGCTGCTGGTCCAGTATGCCCTGACTCCCGAGGGGTATAGGAGCAAGTTCCGGACGGGGGATGTGAACCCCGGGGAATCATTTACGTACTATGCCAACAGAATGGTCAGGCACAGGGACCCAGTTGGTCACGGGGTATGAGGCTACCAAGTACCATACCTTGCTGGACTTAATATTTCAAGAATAGCTGATGCAACGCTTTCGCCCAACATGCGTGCTTGGATATTTGACCACAAGCCCAAACCTGGGAGGACGCTGCCTGGATAGCCGCCGAGTATGTGGCCATGTAATCTTCCACAGCAAGGGGAGCGCAGGTTGTTCACGGCGTGGTCATGAAAAGACATAACATAGTGTAACCTGTATAAATATATCTGGTATATGTAGGGCTGTAAGGTAATAGCACTCACACTTTTTCCCCCGAACTCAAGCAGCAGCTGCTGAGAGATCCTGGCAACCAGAGACAAAGCGTGACGTCACATCCGCCCTTACCGCAGTGCACACCGGAAGTGTCGAACGTGAGCGAGCATACACGCGCCAGAGACTGTCTGCCCAGAGGATCAGGATTTCGTACCATTCCTTGTAATGTATTTTAAAATGTGAGTGCATTTGAATTTTGGCTATTGTGCTATGAGAATGTATTTTTAGACATACTACACCAAGTATGTCAAACTCAAATGCTAACAAGGGCCACATAAACAAGGTTTAAGTCAAGGTGGGCCGCAAAAAAAAAAAAACTTACATTTTCATAGAAACGTAGGTTTATTTAGAAAAGTACTGCGTGTGTGTGTGTGTGTGTGTGTGTGTGTGTGTGTGTGTGTGTGTGTGTGTGTGTGTGTGTGTGTGTGTTGACCTCACTAACCGAACCAAAAAAAAAGTGCAGTTAAGATAAAACAGAGAGAGTGGGTGAGGGTGACAGACAGAGGGTGGGAGAGAGAGAGGGTGGGAGAGAGAGAGGGTGGGAGAGAGAGAGGGTGGGGGAGGGTGGGGGAGAGAGAGAGGGTGGGGGAGAGAGAGAGAGGGTGGGGGAGAGAGAGAGAGGGTGGGGGAGAGAGAGAGAGGGTGGGGGAGAGAGAGAGAGGGTGGGGGAGAGAGAGAGGGCG